>NC_086448.1:706331544-706523310 GCF_028390025.1 Pseudophryne corroboree | reverse complement strand
TGTGTCGTCATTCATTAAGTATACTATCCATCTACATTCTATACCTGTGGTGCATTTTAGTTTTGCAGTTTGCTAACACAGTGACCACCAGTATACTATATATAGCAGTACGGTACGGAAGGCCACTGCTGTACCTACCTCTATGTCGTCATTCATTAAGTATACTATCCATCTACATTCTATACCTGTGGTGCATTTTAGTTTTGCAGTTTGCTGACACAGTGACCACCAGTATACTATATATAGCAGTACGGTACGGAAGGCCACTGCTGTACCTACCTCTGTGTCGTCATTCATTAAGTATACTGTCCATCTACATTCTATACCTGTGGTGCATTTTAGTTTTGCAGTTTGCTGACACAGTGACCACCAGTATACTATATATAGCAGTATGGAAGGCCACTGCTGTACCTACCTCTGTGTCGTCATTCATTAAGTATACTATCCATCTACATTCTATACCTGTGGTGCATTTTAGTTTTGCAGTTTGCTGACACAGTGACCACCAGTATACTATATATAGCAGTACGGTATGGAAGGCCACTGCTGTACCTACCTCTGTGTCGTCATTCATTAAGTATACTATCCATCTACATTCTATACCTGTGGTGCATTTTAGTTTTGCAGTTTGCTGACACAGTGACCACCAGTATACTATATATAGCAGTACGGTACGGAAGGCCACTGCTGTACCTACCTCTGTGTCGTCATTCATTAAGTATACTATCCATCTACATTCTATACCAGTGGTGCATTGTAGTTTTGCAGTTTGCTGACACAGTGACCACCAGTATACTATATATAGCAGTACGGTACGGAAGGCCACTGCTGTACCTACCTCTGTGTCGTCATTCATTAAGTATAATATCCATCTACATTCTATACCTGTGGTGCATTTTAGTTTTGCAGTTTGCTGACACAGTGACCACCAGTATACTATATATAGCAGTACGGTACGGAAGGCCATTGCTGTACCTACCTCTGTGTCGTCATTCATTAAGTATATTATCCATCTACATTCTATACCTGTGGTGCATTTTAGTTTTGCAGTTTGCTGACACAGTGAACACCAGTATACTATATATAGCAGTACGGAAGGCCACTGCTGTACCTACCTCTGTGTCGTCATTCATTAAGTATACTGTCCATCTACATTATATACCTGTGGTGCATTTTAGTTTTGCAGTTTGCTGACACAGTGACCACCAGTATACTATATATAGCAGTACGGAAGGCCACTGCTGTACCTACCTCTGTGTCGTCATTCATTAAGTATACTATCCATCTACATTCTATACCTGTGGTGCATTTTAGTTTTGCAGTTTGCTAACACAGTGACCACCAGTATACTATATATAGCAGTACGGTACGGAAGGCCACTGCTGTACCTACCTCTATGTCGTCATTCATTAAGTATACTATCCATCTACATTTTATACCTGTGGTGCATTTTAGTTTTGCAGTTTGCTGACACAGTGACCACCAGTATACTATATATAGCAGTACGGTACGGAAGGCCACTGCTGTACCTACCTCTGTGTCGTCATTCATTAAGTATACTATCCATCTACATTCTATACCTGTGGTGCATTTTAGTTTTGCAGTTTGCTAACACAGTGACCACCAGTATACTATATATAGCAGTACGGAAGGCCACTGCTGTACCTACCTCTTTGTCATCATTCATTAAGTATACTATCCATCTACATTCTATACCTGTGGTGCATTTTAGTTTTGCAGTTTGCTAACACAGTGACCACCAGTATACTATATATAGCAGTACGGAAGGCCACTGCTGTACCTACCTCTGTGTCGTCATTCATTAAGTATACTATCCATCTACATTCTATACCTGTGGTGCATTTTAGTTTTGCAGTTTGCTGACACAGTGACCACCAGTATACTATATATAGCAGTACGGAAGGCCACTGCTGTACCTACCTCTGTGTCGTCATTCATTAAGTATACTATCCATCTACATTCTATACCTGTGGTGCATTTTAGTTTTGCAGTTTGCTGACACAGTGACCACCAGTATACTATATATAGCAGTACGGAAGGCCACTGCTGTACCTACCTCTGTGTCGTCATTCATTAAGTATACTATCCATCTACATTCTATACCTGTGGTGCATTTTAGTTTTGCAGTTTGCTGACACAGTGACCACCAGTATACTATATATAGCAGTACAGTACGGAAGGCCACTGCTGTACCTACCTCTGTGTCGTCATTCATTAAGTATACTGTCCATCTACATTCTATACCTGTGGTGCATTTTAGTTTTGCAGTTTGCTGACACAGTGACCGCCAGTATACTATATATAGCAGTACGGAAGGCCACTGCTGTACCTACCTCTGTGTCGTCATTCATTAAGTATACTATCCATCTACATTCTATACCTGTGGTGCATTTTAGTTTTGCAGTTTGCTAACACAGTGACCAGCAGTATACTATATATAGCAGTACGGTACGGAAGGCCACTGCTGTACCTACCTCTATGTCGTCATTCATTAAGTATACTATCCATCTACATTCTATACCTGTGGTGCATTTTAGTTTTGCAGTTTGCTGACACAGTGACCACCAGTATACTATATATAGCAGTACGGTACGGAAGGCCACTGCTGTACCTACCTCTATGTCGTCATTCATTAAGTATACTATCCATCTACATTCTATACCTGTGGTGCATTTTAGTTTTGCAGTTTGCTGACACAGTGACCACCAGTATACTATATATAGCAGTACGGTACGGAAGGCCATTGCTGTACCTACCTCTGTGTCGTCATTCATTAAGTATATTATCCATCTACATTCTATACCTGTGGTGCATTTTAGTTTTGCAGTTTGCTGACACAGTGAACACCAGTATACTATATATAGCAGTACGGAAGGCCACTGCTGTACCTACCTCTGTGTCGTCATTCATTAAGTATACTGTCCATCTACATTATATACCTGTGGTGCATTTTAGTTTTGCAGTTTGCTGACACAGTGACCACCAGTATACTATATATAGCAGTACGGAAGGCCACTGCTGTACCTACCTCTGTGTCGTCATTCATTAAGTATACTATCCATCTACATTCTATACCTGTGGTGCATTTTAGTTTTGCAGTTTGCTAACACAGTGACCACCAGTATACTATATATAGCAGTACGGTACGGAAGGCCACTGCTGTACCTACCTCTATGTCGTCATTCATTAAGTATACTATCCATCTACATTTTATACCTGTGGTGCATTTTAGTTTTGCAGTTTGCTGACACAGTGACCACCAGTATACTATATATAGCAGTACGGTACGGAAGGCCACTGCTGTACCTACCTCTGTGTCGTCATTCATTAAGTATACTATCCATCTACATTCTATACCTGTGGTGCATTTTAGTTTTGCAGTTTGCTAACACAGTGACCACCAGTATACTATATATAGCAGTACGGAAGGCCACTGCTGTACCTACCTCTTTGTCATCATTCATTAAGTATACTATCCATCTACATTCTATACCTGTGGTGCATTTTAGTTTTGCAGTTTGCTAACACAGTGACCACCAGTATACTATATATAGCAGTACGGAAGGCCACTGCTGTACCTACCTCTGTGTCGTCATTCATTAAGTATACTATCCATCTACATTCTATACCTGTGGTGCATTTTAGTTTTGCAGTTTGCTGACACAGTGACCACCAGTATACTATATATAGCAGTACGGAAGGCCACTGCTGTACCTACCTCTGTGTCGTCATTCATTAAGTATACTATCCATCTACATTCTATACCTGTGGTGCATTTTAGTTTTGCAGTTTGCTGACACAGTGACCACCAGTATACTATATATAGCAGTACGGAAGGCCACTGCTGTACCTACCTCTGTGTCGTCATTCATTAAGTATACTATCCATCTACATTCTATACCTGTGGTGCATTTTAGTTTTGCAGTTTGCTGACACAGTGACCACCAGTATACTATATATAGCAGTACAGTACGGAAGGCCACTGCTGTACCTACCTCTGTGTCGTCATTCATTAAGTATACTGTCCATCTACATTCTATACCTGTGGTGCATTTTAGTTTTGCAGTTTGCTGACACAGTGACCGCCAGTATACTATATATAGCAGTACGGAAGGCCACTGCTGTACCTACCTCTGTGTCGTCATTCATTAAGTATACTATCCATCTACATTCTATACCTGTGGTGCATTTTAGTTTTGCAGTTTGCTAACACAGTGACCAGCAGTATACTATATATAGCAGTACGGTACGGAAGGCCACTGCTGTACCTACCTCTATGTCGTCATTCATTAAGTATACTATCCATCTACATTCTATACCTGTGGTGCATTTTAGTTTTGCAGTTTGCTGACACAGTGACCACCAGTATACTATATATAGCAGTACGGTACGGAAGGCCACTGCTGTACCTACCTCTATGTCGTCATTCATTAAGTATACTATCCATCTACATTCTATACCTGTGGTGCATTTTAGTTTTGCAGTTTGCTGACACAGTGACCACCAGTATACTATATATAGCAGTACGGTACGGAAGGCCATTGCTGTACCTACCTCTGTGTCGTCATTCATTAAGTATACTATCCATCTACATTCTATACCTGTGATGCATTTTAGTTTTGCAGTTTGCTGACACAGTGACCACCAGTATACTATATATAGCAGTACGGAAGGCCACTGCTGTACCTACCTCTGTGTCGTCATTCATTAAGTATACTATCCATCTACATTCTATACCTGTGGTGCATTTTAGTTTTGCAGTTTGCTGACACAGTGACCACCAGTATACTATATATAGCAGTACGGTACGGAAGGCCACTGCTGTACCTACCTCTGTGTCGTCATTCATTAAGTATACTATCCATCTACATTCTATACCTGTGGTGCATTTTAGTTTTGCAGTTTGCTGACACAGTGACCACCAGTATACTATATATAGCAGTACGGTACGGAAGGCCACTGCTGTACCTACCTCTGTGTCGTCATTCATTAAGTATACTATCCATCTACATTCTATACCTGTGGTGCATTTTAGTTTTGCAGTTTGCTGACACAGTGACCACCAGTATACTATATATAGCAGTACGGTACGGAAGGCCACTGCTGTACCTACCTCTGTGTCGTCATTCATTAAGTATAATATCCATCTACATTCTATACCTGTGGTGCATTTTAGTTTTGCAGTTTGCTGACACAGTGACCACCAGTATACTATATATAGCAGTACGGTACGGAAGGCCATTGCTGTACCTACCTCTGTGTCGTCATTCATTAAGTATATTATCCATCTACATTCTATACCTGTGGTGCATTTTAGTTTTGCAGTTTGCTGACACAGTGAACACCAGTATACTATATATAGCAGTACGGAAGGCCACTGCTGTACCTACCTCTGTGTCGTCATTCATTAAGTATACTGTCCATCTACATTATATACCTGTGGTGCATTTTAGTTTTGCAGTTTGCTGACACAGTGACCACCAGTATACTATATATAGCAGTACGGAAGGCCACTGCTGTACCTACCTCTGTGTCGTCATTCATTAAGTATACTATCCATCTACATTCTATACCTGTGGTGCATTTTAGTTTTGCAGTTTGCTAACACAGTGACCACCAGTATACTATATATAGCAGTACGGTACGGAAGGCCACTGCTGTACCTACCTCTATGTCGTCATTCATTAAGTATACTATCCATCTACATTTTATACCTGTGGTGCATTTTAGTTTTGCAGTTTGCTGACACAGTGACCACCAGTATACTATATATAGCAGTACGGTACGGAAGGCCACTGCTGTACCTACCTCTATGTCGTCATTCATTAAGTATACTATCCATCTACATTCTATACCTGTGGTGCATTTTAGTTTTGCAGTTTGCTAACACAGTGACCACCAGTATACTATATATAGCAGTACGGAAGGCCACTGCTGTACCTACCTCTTTGTCATCATTCATTAAGTATACTATCCATCTACATTCTATACCTGTGGTGCATTTTAGTTTTGCAGTTTGCTAACACAGTGACCACCAGTATACTATATATAGCAGTACGGAAGGCCACTGCTGTACCTACCTCTGTGTTGTCATTCATTAAGTATACTATCCATCTACATTCTATACCTGTGGTGCATTTTAGTTTTGCAGTTTGCTGACACAGTGACCACCAGTATACTATATATAGCAGTACGGAAGGCCACTGCTGTACCTACCTCTGTGTCGTCATTCATTAAGTATACTATCCATCTACATTCTATACCTGTGGTGCATTTTAGTTTTGCAGTTTGATGACACAGTGACCACCAGTATACTATATATAGCAGTACGGAAGGTCACTGCTGTACCTACCTCTGTGTCGTCATTCATTAAGTATACTATCCATCTACATTCTATACCTGTGGTGCATTTTAGTTTTGCAGTTTGCTGACACAGTGACCACCAGTATACTATATATAGCTGTACGGTACGGAAGGCCACTGCTGTACCTACCTCTGTGTCGTCATTCATTAAGTATACTATCCATCTACATTCTATACCTGTGGTGCATTTTAGTTTTGCAGTTTGCTAACACAGTGACCACCAGTATACTATATATAGCAGTACGGAAGGCCACTGCTGTACCTACCTCTGTGTCGTCATTCATTAAGTATACTATCCATCTACATTCTATACCTGTGGTGCATTTTAGTTTTGCAGTTTGCTGACACAGTGACCACCAGTATACTATATATAGCAGTACGGAAGGCCACTGCTGTACCTACCTCTGTGTCGTCATTCATTAAGTATACTATCCATCTACATTCTATACCTGTGGTGCATTTTAGTTTTGCAGTTTGCTGACACAGTGACCACCAGTATACTATATATAGCAGTACGGAAGGCCACTGCTGTACCTACCTCTGTGTCGTCATTCATTAAGTATACTATCCATCTACATTCTATACCTGTGGTGCATTTTAGTTTTGCAGTTTGCTGACACAGTGACCACCAGTATACTATATATAGCAGTACGGTATGGAAGGCCACTGCTGTACCTACCTCTGTGTCGTCATTCATTAAGTATACTATCCATCTACATTCTATACCTGTGGTGCATTTTAGTTTTGCAGTTTGCTGACACAGTGACCACCAGTATACTATATATAGCAGTACGGTACGGAAGGCCACTGCTGTACCTACCTCTGTGTCGTCATTCATTAAGTATACTATCCATCTACATTCTATACCTGTGGTGCATTTTAGTTTTGCAGTTTGCTGACACAGTGACCACCAGTATACTATATATAGCAGTACGGTACGGAAGGCCACTGCTGTACCTACCTCTGTGTCGTCATTCATTAAGTATAATATCCATCTACATTCTATACCTGTGGTGCATTTTAGTTTTGCAGTTTGCTGACACAGTGACCACCAGTATACTATATATAGCAGTACGGTACGGAAGGCCATTGCTGTACCTACCTCTGTGTCGTCATTCATTAAGTATATTATCCATCTACATTCTATACCTGTGGTGCATTTTAGTTTTGCAGTTTGCTGACACAGTGAACACCAGTATACTATATATAGCAGTACGGAAGGCCACTGCTGTACCTACCTCTGTGTCGTCATTCATTAAGTATACTGTCCATCTACATTATATACCTGTGGTGCATTTTAGTTTTGCAGTTTGCTGACACAGTGACCACCAGTATACTATATATAGCAGTACGGAAGGCCACTGCTGTACCTACCTCTGTGTCGTCATTCATTAAGTATACTATCCATCTACATTCTATACCTGTGGTGCATTTTAGTTTTGCAGTTTGCTAACACAGTGACCACCAGTATACTATATATAGCAGTACGGTACGGAAGGCCACTGCTGTACCTACCTCTATGTCGTCATTCATTAAGTATACTATCCATCTACATTTTATACCTGTGGTGCATTTTAGTTTTGCAGTTTGCTGACACAGTGACCACCAGTATACTATATATAGCAGTACGGTACGGAAGGCCACTGCTGTACCTACCTCTGTGTCGTCATTCATTAAGTATACTATCCATCTACATTCTATACCTGTGGTGCATTTTAGTTTTGCAGTTTGCTAACACAGTGACCACCAGTATACTATATATAGCAGTACGGAAGGCCACTGCTGTACCTACCTCTTTGTCATCATTCATTAAGTATACTATCCATCTACATTCTATACCTGTGGTGCATTTTAGTTTTGCAGTTTGCTAACACAGTGACCACCAGTATACTATATATAGCAGTACGGAAGGCCACTGCTGTACCTACCTCTGTGTCGTCATTCATTAAGTATACTATCCATCTACATTCTATACCTGTGGTGCATTTTAGTTTTGCAGTTTGCTGACACAGTGACCACCAGTATACTATATATAGCAGTACGGAAGGCCACTGCTGTACCTACCTCTGTGTCGTCATTCATTAAGTATACTATCCATCTACATTCTATACCTGTGGTGCATTTTAGTTTTGCAGTTTGCTGACACAGTGACCACCAGTATACTATATATAGCAGTACGGAAGGCCACTGCTGTACCTACCTCTGTGTCGTCATTCATTAAGTATACTATCCATCTACATTCTATACCTGTGGTGCATTTTAGTTTTGCAGTTTGCTGACACAGTGACCACCAGTATACTATATATAGCAGTACAGTACGGAAGGCCACTGCTGTACCTACCTCTGTGTCGTCATTCATTAAGTATACTGTCCATCTACATTCTATACCTGTGGTGCATTTTAGTTTTGCAGTTTGCTGACACAGTGACCACCAGTATACTATATATAGCAGTACGGAAGGCCACTGCTGTACCTACCTCTGTGTCGTCATTCATTAAGTATACTATCCATCTACATTCTATACCTGTGGTGCATTTTAGTTTTGCAGTTTGCTAACACAGTGACCAGCAGTATACTATATATAGCAGTACGGTACGGAAGGCCACTGCTGTACCTACCTCTATGTCGTCATTCATTAAGTATACTATCCATCTACATTCTATACCTGTGGTGCATTTTAGTTTTGCAGTTTGCTGACACAGTGACCACCAGTATACTATATATAGCAGTACGGTACGGAAGGCCACTGCTGTACCTACCTCTATGTCGTCATTCATTAAGTATACTATCCATCTACATTCTATACCTGTGGTGCATTTTAGTTTTGCAGTTTGCTGACACAGTGACCACCAGTATACTATATATAGCAGTACGGTACGGAAGGCCATTGCTGTACCTACCTCTGTGTCGTCATTCATTAAGTATACTATCCATCTACATTCTATACCTGTGATGCATTTTAGTTTTGCAGTTTGCTGACACAGTGACCACCAGTATACTATATATAGCAGTACGGAAGGCCACTGCTGTACCTACCTCTGTGTCGTCATTCATTAAGTATACTATCCATCTACATTCTATACCTGTGGTGCATTTTAGTTTTGCAGTTTGCTGACACAGTGACCACCAGTATACTATATATAGCAGTACAGTACGGAAGGCCACTGCTGTACCTACCTCTGTGTCGTCATTCATTAAGTATACTGTCCATCTACATTCTATACCTGTGGTGCATTTTAGTTTTGCAGTTTGCTGACACAGTGACCACCAGTATACTATATATAGCAGTACGGAAGGCCACTGCTGTACCTACCTCTGTGTCGTCATTCATTAAGTATACTATCCATCTACATTCTATACCTGTGGTGCATTTTAGTTTTGCAGTTTGCTAACACAGTGACCACCAGTATACTATATATAGCAGTACGGTACGGAAGGCCACTGCTGTACCTACCTCTATGTCGTCATTCATTAAGTATACTATCCATCTACATTCTATACCTGTGGTGCATTTTAGTTTTGCAGTTTGCTGACACAGTGACCACCAGTATACTATATATAGCAGTACGGTACGGAAGGCCACTGCTGTACCTACCTCTGTGTCGTCATTCATTAAGTATACTGTCCATCTACATTCTATACCTGTGGTGCATTTTAGTTTTGCAGTTTGCTGACACAGTGACCACCAGTATACTATATATAGCAGTATGGAAGGCCACTGCTGTACCTACCTCTGTGTCGTCATTCATTAAGTATACTATCCATCTACATTCTATACCTGTGGTGCATTTTAGTTTTGCAGTTTGCTGACACAGTGACCACCAGTATACTATATATAGCAGTACGGTATGGAAGGCCACTGCTGTACCTACCTCTGTGTCGTCATTCATTAAGTATACTATCCATCTACATTCTATACCTGTGGTGCATTTTAGTTTTGCAGTTTGCTGACACAGTGACCACCAGTATACTATATATAGCAGTACGGTACGGAAGGCCACTGCTGTACCTACCTCTGTGTCGTCATTCATTAAGTATACTATCCATCTACATTCTATACCAGTGGTGCATTGTAGTTTTGCAGTTTGCTGACACAGTGACCACCAGTATACTATATATAGCAGTACGGTACGGAAGGCCACTGCTGTACCTACCTCTGTGTCGTCATTCATTAAGTATAATATCCATCTACATTCTATACCTGTGGTGCATTTTAGTTTTGCAGTTTGCTGACACAGTGACCACCAGTATACTATATATAGCAGTACGGTACGGAAGGCCATTGCTGTACCTACCTCTGTGTCGTCATTCATTAAGTATATTATCCATCTACATTCTATACCTGTGGTGCATTTTAGTTTTGCAGTTTGCTGACACAGTGAACACCAGTATACTATATATAGCAGTACGGAAGGCCACTGCTGTACCTACCTCTGTGTCGTCATTCATTAAGTATACTGTCCATCTACATTATATACCTGTGGTGCATTTTAGTTTTGCAGTTTGCTGACACAGTGACCACCAGTATACTATATATAGCAGTACGGAAGGCCACTGCTGTACCTACCTCTGTGTCGTCATTCATTAAGTATACTATCCATCTACATTCTATACCTGTGGTGCATTTTAGTTTTGCAGTTTGCTAACACAGTGACCACCAGTATACTATATATAGCAGTACGGTACGGAAGGCCACTGCTGTACCTACCTCTATGTCGTCATTCATTAAGTATACTATCCATCTACATTTTATACCTGTGGTGCATTTTAGTTTTGCAGTTTGCTGACACAGTGACCACCAGTATACTATATATAGCAGTACGGTACGGAAGGCCACTGCTGTACCTACCTCTGTGTCGTCATTCATTAAGTATACTATCCATCTACATTCTATACCTGTGGTGCATTTTAGTTTTGCAGTTTGCTAACACAGTGACCACCAGTATACTATATATAGCAGTACGGAAGGCCACTGCTGTACCTACCTCTTTGTCATCATTCATTAAGTATACTATCCATCTACATTCTATACCTGTGGTGCATTTTAGTTTTGCAGTTTGCTAACACAGTGACCACCAGTATACTATATATAGCAGTACGGAAGGCCACTGCTGTACCTACCTCTGTGTCGTCATTCATTAAGTATACTATCCATCTACATTCTATACCTGTGGTGCATTTTAGTTTTGCAGTTTGCTGACACAGTGACCACCAGTATACTATATATAGCAGTACGGAAGGCCACTGCTGTACCTACCTCTGTGTCGTCATTCATTAAGTATACTATCCATCTACATTCTATACCTGTGGTGCATTTTAGTTTTGCAGTTTGCTGACACAGTGACCACCAGTATACTATATATAGCAGTACGGAAGGCCACTGCTGTACCTACCTCTGTGTCGTCATTCATTAAGTATACTATCCATCTACATTCTATACCTGTGGTGCATTTTAGTTTTGCAGTTTGCTGACACAGTGACCACCAGTATACTATATATAGCAGTACAGTACGGAAGGCCACTGCTGTACCTACCTCTGTGTCGTCATTCATTAAGTATACTGTCCATCTACATTCTATACCTGTGGTGCATTTTAGTTTTGCAGTTTGCTGACACAGTGACCGCCAGTATACTATATATAGCAGTACGGAAGGCCACTGCTGTACCTACCTCTGTGTCGTCATTCATTAAGTATACTATCCATCTACATTCTATACCTGTGGTGCATTTTAGTTTTGCAGTTTGCTAACACAGTGACCAGCAGTATACTATATATAGCAGTACGGTACGGAAGGCCACTGCTGTACCTACCTCTATGTCGTCATTCATTAAGTATACTATCCATCTACATTCTATACCTGTGGTGCATTTTAGTTTTGCAGTTTGCTGACACAGTGACCACCAGTATACTATATATAGCAGTACGGTACGGAAGGCCACTGCTGTACCTACCTCTATGTCGTCATTCATTAAGTATACTATCCATCTACATTCTATACCTGTGGTGCATTTTAGTTTTGCAGTTTGCTGACACAGTGACCACCAGTATACTATATATAGCAGTACGGTACGGAAGGCCATTGCTGTACCTACCTCTGTGTCGTCATTCATTAAGTATACTATCCATCTACATTCTATACCTGTGATGCATTTTAGTTTTGCAGTTTGCTGACACAGTGACCACCAGTATACTATATATAGCAGTACGGAAGGCCACTGCTGTACCTACCTCTGTGTCGTCATTCATTAAGTATACTATCCATCTACATTCTATACCTGTGGTGCATTTTAGTTTTGCAGTTTGCTGACACAGTGACCACCAGTATACTATATATAGCAGTACAGTACGGAAGGCCACTGCTGTACCTACCTCTGTGTCGTCATTCATTAAGTATACTGTCCATCTACATTCTATACCTGTGGTGCATTTTAGTTTTGCAGTTTGCTGACACAGTGACCACCAGTATACTATATATAGCAGTACGGAAGGCCACTGCTGTACCTACCTCTGTGTCGTCATTCATTAAGTATACTATCCATCTACATTCTATACCTGTGGTGCATTTTAGTTTTGCAGTTTGCTAACACAGTGACCACCAGTATACTATATATAGCAGTACGGTACGGAAGGCCACTGCTGTACCTACCTCTATGTCGTCATTCATTAAGTATACTATCCATCTACATTCTATACCTGTGGTGCATTTTAGTTTTGCAGTTTGCTGACACAGTGACCACCAGTATACTATATATAGCAGTACGGTACGGAAGGCCACTGCTGTACCTACCTCTATGTCGTCATTCATTAAGTATACTATCCATCTACATTCTATACCTGTGGTGCATTTTAGTTTTGCAGTTTGCTGACACAGTGACCACCAGTATACTATATATAGCAGTACGGTACGGAAGGCCACTGCTGTACCTACCTCTGTGTCGTCATTCATTAAGTATAATATCCATCTACATTCTATACCTGTGGTGCATTTTAGTTTTGCAGTTTGCTGACACAGTGACCACCAGTATACTATATATAGCAGTACGGTACGGAAGGCCATTGCTGTACCTACCTCTGTGTCGTCATTCATTAAGTATATTATCCATCTACATTCTATACCTGTGGTGCATTTTAGTTTTGCAGTTTGCTGACACAGTGAACACCAGTATACTATATATAGCAGTACGGAAGGCCACTGCTGTACCTACCTCTGTGTCGTCATTCATTAAGTATACTGTCCATCTACATTATATACCTGTGGTGCATTTTAGTTTTGCAGTTTGCTGACACAGTGACCACCAGTATACTATATATAGCAGTACGGAAGGCCACTGCTGTACCTACCTCTGTGTCGTCATTCATTAAGTATACTATCCATCTACATTCTATACCTGTGGTGCATTTTAGTTTTGCAGTTTGCTAACACAGTGACCACCAGTATACTATATATAGCAGTACGGTACGGAAGGCCACTGCTGTACCTACCTCTATGTCGTCATTCATTAAGTATACTATCCATCTACATTTTATACCTGTGGTGCATTTTAGTTTTGCAGTTTGCTGACACAGTGACCACCAGTATACTATATATAGCAGTACGGTACGGAAGGCCACTGCTGTACCTACCTCTATGTCGTCATTCATTAAGTATACTATCCATCTACATTCTATACCTGTGGTGCATTTTAGTTTTGCAGTTTGCTAACACAGTGACCACCAGTATACTATATATAGCAGTACGGAAGGCCACTGCTGTACCTACCTCTTTGTCATCATTCATTAAGTATACTATCCATCTACATTCTATACCTGTGGTGCATTTTAGTTTTGCAGTTTGCTAACACAGTGACCACCAGTATACTATATATAGCAGTACGGAAGGCCACTGCTGTACCTACCTCTGTGTCGTCATTCATTAAGTATACTATCCATCTACATTCTATACCTGTGGTGCATTTTAGTTTTGCAGTTTGCTGACACAGTGACCACCAGTATACTATATATAGCAGTACGGAAGGCCACTGCTGTACCTACCTCTGTGTCGTCATTCATTAAGTATACTATCCATCTACATTCTATACCTGTGGTGCATTTTAGTTTTGCAGTTTGCTGACACAGTGACCACCAGTATACTATATATAGCAGTACGGAAGGCCACTGCTGTACCTACCTCTGTGTCGTCATTCATTAAGTATACTATCCATCTACATTCTATACCTGTGGTGCATTTTAGTTTTGCAGTTTGCTGACACAGTGACCACCAGTATACTATATATAGCAGTACAGTACGGAAGGCCACTGCTGTACCTACCTCTGTGTCGTCATTCATTAAGTATACTGTCCATCTACATTCTATACCTGTGGTGCATTTTAGTTTTGCAGTTTGCTGACACAGTGACCACCAGTATACTATATATAGCAGTACGGAAGGCCACTGCTGTACCTACCTCTGTGTCGTCATTCATTAAGTATACTATCCATCTACATTCTATACCTGTGGTGCATTTTAGTTTTGCAGTTTGCTAACACAGTGACCACCAGTATACTATATATAGCAGTACGGTACGGAAGGCCACTGCTGTACCTACCTCTATGTCGTCATTCATTAAGTATACTATCCATCTACATTCTATACCTGTGGTGCATTTTAGTTTTGCAGTTTGCTGACACAGTGACCACCAGTATACTATATATAGCAGTACGGTACGGAAGGCCACTGCTGTACCTACCTCTATGTCGTCATTCATTAAGTATACTATCCATCTACATTCTATACCTGTGGTGCATTTTAGTTTTGCAGTTTGCTGACACAGTGACCACCAGTATACTATATATAGCAGTACGGTACGGAAGGCCATTGCTGTACCTACCTCTGTGTCGTCATTCATTAAGTATACTATCCATCTACATTCTATACCTGTGATGCATTTTAGTTTTGCAGTTTGCTGACACAGTGACCACCAGTATACTATATATAGCAGTACGGAAGGCCACTGCTGTACCTACCTCTGTGTCGTCATTCATTAAGTATACTATCCATCTACATTCTATACCTGTGGTGCATTTTAGTTTTGCAGTTTGCTGACACAGTGACCACCAGTATACTATACATAGCAGTACAGTACGGAAGGCCACTGCTGTACCTACCTCTGTGTCGTCATTCATTAAGTATACTGTCCATCTACATTCTATACCTGTGGTGCATTTTAGTTTTGCAGTTTGCTGACACAGTGACCACCAGTATACTATATATAGCAGTACGGAAGGCCACTGCTGTACCTACCTCTGTGTCGTCATTCATTAAGTATACTATCCATCTACATTCTATACCTGTGGTGCATTTTAGTTTTGCAGTTTGCTAACACAGTGACCACCAGTATACTATATATAGCAGTACGGTACGGAAGGCCACTGCTGTACCTACCTCTATGTCGTCATTCATTAAGTATACTATCCATCTACATTCTATACCTGTGGTGCATTTTAGTTTTGCAGTTTGCTGACACAGTGACCACCAGTATACTATATATAGCAGTACGGTACGGAAGGCCACTGCTGTACCTACCTCTATGTCGTCATTCATTAAGTATACTATCCATCTACATTCTATACCTGTGGTGCATTTTAGTTTTGCAGTTTGCTAACACAGTGACCACCAGTACACTATATATAGCAGTACGGAAGGCCACTGCTGTACCTACCTCTTTGTCATCATTCATTAAGTATACTATCCATCTACATTCTATACCTGTGGTGCATTTTAGTTTTGCAGTTTGCTAACACAGTGACCACCAGTATACTATATATAGCAGTACGGAAGGCCACTGCTGTACCTACCTCTGTGTCGTCATTCATTAAGTATACTATCCATCTACATTCTATACCTGTGGTGCATTTTAGTTTTGCAGTTTGCTGACACAGTGACCACCAGTATACTATATATAGCAGTACGGAAGGCCACTGCTGTACCTACCTCTGTGTCGTCATTCATTAAGTATACTATCCATCTACATTCTATACCTGTGGTGCATTTTAGTTTTGCAGTTTGCTGACACAGTGACCACCAGTATACTATATATAGCAGTACGGAAGGCCACTGCTGTACCTACCTCTGTGTCGTCATTCATTAAGTATACTATCCATCTACATTCTATACCTGTGGTGCATTTTAGTTTTGCAGTTTGCTGACACAGTGACCACCAGTATACTATATATAGCAGTACAGTACGGAAGGCCACTGCTGTACCTACCTCTGTGTCGTCATTCATTAAGTATACTATCCATCTACATTCTATACCTGTGGTGCATTTTAGTTTTGCAGTTTGCTGACACAGTGACCACCAGTATACTATATATAGCAGTACGGTACGGAAGGCCACTGCTGTACCTACCTCTGTGTCGTCATTCATTAGGTATACTATCCATCTACATTCTATACCTGTGGTGCATTTTAGTTTTGCAGTTTGCTAACACAGTGACCACCAGTATACTATATATAGCAGTACGGTACGGAAGGCCACTGCTGTACCTACCTCTATGTCGTCATTCATTAAGTATACTATCCATCTACATTCTATACCTGTGGTGCATTTTAGTTTTGCAGTTTGCTGACACAGTGACCACCAGTATACTATATATAGCAGTACGGTACGGAAGGCCACTGCTGTACCTACCTCTATGTCGTCATTCATTAAGTATACTATCCATCTACATTCTATACCTGTGGTGCATTTTAGTTTTGCAGTTTGCTGACACAGTGACCACCAGTATACTATATATAGCAGTACGGTACGGAAGGCCATTGCTGTACCTACCTCTGTGTCGTCATTCATTAAGTATACTATCCATCTACATTCTATACCTGTGATGCATTTTAGTTTTGCAGTTTGCTGACACAGTGACCACCAGTATACTATATATAGCAGTACGGAAGGCCACTGCTGTACCTACCTCTGTGTCGTCATTCATTAAGTATACTATCCATCTACATTCTATACCTGTGGTGCATTTTAGTTTTGCAGTTTGCTGACACAGTGACCACCAGTATACTATACATAGCAGTACAGTACGGAAGGCCACTGCTGTACCTACCTCTGTGTCGTCATTCATTAAGTATACTGTCCATCTACATTCTATACCTGTGGTGCATTTTAGTTTTGCAGTTTGCTGACACAGTGACCACCAGTATACTATATATAGCAGTACGGAAGGCCACTGCTGTACCTACCTCTGTGTCGTCATTCATTAAGTATACTATCCATCTACATTCTATACCTGTGGTGCATTTTAGTTTTGCAGTTTGCTAACACAGTGACCACCAGTATACTATATATAGCAGTACGGTACGGAAGGCCACTGCTGTACCTACCTCTATGTCGTCATTCATTAAGTATACTATCCATCTACATTCTATACCTGTGGTGCATTTTAGTTTTGCAGTTTGCTGACACAGTGACCACCAGTATACTATATATAGCAGTACGGTACGGAAGGCCACTGCTGTACCTACCTCTATGTCGTCATTCATTAAGTATACTATCCATCTACATTCTATACCTGTGGTGCATTTTAGTTTTGCAGTTTGCTAACACAGTGACCACCAGTACACTATATATAGCAGTACGGAAGGCCACTGCTGTACCTACCTCTTTGTCATCATTCATTAAGTATACTATCCATCTACATTCTATACCTGTGGTGCATTTTAGTTTTGCAGTTTGCTAACACAGTGACCACCAGTATACTATATATAGCAGTACGGAAGGCCACTGCTGTACCTACCTCTGTGTCGTCATTCATTAAGTATACTATCCATCTACATTCTATACCTGTGGTGCATTTTAGTTTTGCAGTTTGCTGACACAGTGACCACCAGTATACTATATATAGCAGTACGGAAGGCCACTGCTGTACCTACCTCTGTGTCGTCATTCATTAAGTATACTATCCATCTACATTCTATACCTGTGGTGCATTTTAGTTTTGCAGTTTGCTGACACAGTGACCACCAGTATACTATATATAGCAGTACGGAAGGCCACTGCTGTACCTACCTCTGTGTCGTCATTCATTAAGTATACTATCCATCTACATTCTATACCTGTGGTGCATTTTAGTTTTGCAGTTTGCTGACACAGTGACCACCAGTATACTATATATAGCAGTACAGTACGGAAGGCCACTGCTGTACCTACCTCTGTGTCGTCATTCATTAAGTATACTATCCATCTACATTCTATAC
Organism: Pseudophryne corroboree; assembly: GCF_028390025.1. Taxonomy (NCBI): domain Eukaryota; kingdom Metazoa; phylum Chordata; class Amphibia; order Anura; family Myobatrachidae; genus Pseudophryne; species Pseudophryne corroboree. The sequence goes on along the minus strand of NC_086448.1, from coordinate 706,504,687 downwards.
CTGTGGTGCATTTTAGTTTTGCAGTTTGCTGACACAGTGACCACCAGTATACTATATATAGCAGTACGGTACGGAAGGCCACTGCTGTACCTACCTCTGTGTCGTCATTCATTAGGTATACTATCCATCTACATTCTATACCTGTGGTGCATTTTTGTTTTGCAGTTTGCTGACACAGTGACCACCAGTATACTATATATAGCAGTACGGTACGGAAGGCCACTGCTGTACCTACCTCTGTGTCGTCATTCATTAAGTATACTATCCATTTACATTCTATACCTGTGGTGCATTTTAGTTTTGCAGTTTGCTGACACAGTGACCACCAGTATACTATATATAGCAGTACGGTACGGAAGGCCATTGCTGTACCTACCTCTGTGTCGTCATTCATTAAGTATACTATCCATCTACATTCTATACCTGTGATGCATTTTAGTTTTGCAGTTTGCTGACACAGTGACCACCAGTATACTATATATAGCAGTACGGAAGGCCACTGCTGTACCTACCTCTGTGTCGTCATTCATTAAGTATACTATCCATCTACATTCTATACCTGTGGTGCATTTTAGTTTTGCAGTTTGCTGACACAGTGACCACCAGTATACTATATATAGCAGTACGGAAGGCCACTGCTGTACTTACCTCTGTGTCGTCATTAAGTATACTATCCATCTACATTCTATACCTGTGGTGCGCCTCTTTTTTTCTTTGCATCATGTGCTGTTTGGGGACAATTTTTTTGAAGTGCCATCCTGCCTGACACTGCAGTGCCACTCCTAGATGGGCCAGGTGTTTGTGTCGGCCACTTGTGTCGCTTAGCTTAGTCACACAGCGACCTTGGTGCGCCTCTTTTTTTCTTTGCATCATGTGCTGTTTGGGTACAATTTTTTTGAAGTGCCATCCTGTCTGACACTGCAGTGCCACTCCTAGATGGGCCAGGTGTTTGTGTCGGCCACTTGTGTCGCTTAGCTTAGTCACACAGCGACCTTGGTGCGCCTCTTTTTTTCTTTGCATCATGTGCTGTTTGGGGACTATTTTTTTGAAGTGCCATCCTGCCTGACACTGCAGTGCCACTCCTAGATGGGCCAGGTGTTTGTGTCGGCCACTTGGGTCGCTTAGCTTAGCCATCCAGCGACCTCGGTGCAAATTTTAGGACTAAAATTAATATTGTGAGGTGTGAGGTGTCCAGAATAGACTGAAAATGAGTGGAAATTATGGTTATTGAGGTTAATAAAACTATGGGATCAAAATGACCCCCAAATTCTATGATTTAAGCTGTTTTTTAGGGTTTTTTGTAAAAAACACCCGAATCCGACAAAAAATGTTCGGTGAGGTTTTGCCAAAACGCGTCCGAATCCAAAACACGGCCGCGGAACCGAATCCAAAACCAAAACACAAAACCCGAAAAATGTCCGGTGCACATCACTACTAGTAACCCAAGTTTTTTTTTGGGTTAATTTTTTTGTATATGTTAATTTAAGTGTTGTGCAAGGCATACAGATTTAAAATTACACTATGCAATGTTTGTCTTAATATTCTGATTGTTCCCTTGTTCCATAAATGTCAATATGCCATGTTCAAGTTTACAGGGCACAGTTTTCATGAGTGCATAACCTTTAATAAAACACACAAACAATTGTAAAGTCATTTTTTTTAAACTTCAAATAAAGTTCAAAATCAACACAACATGGCTACAAATGAGCATCACATACAGAGATGGACATAGCAGCAAGCAGATGGCATTGGGCAAATGCACATAGCAGAACCCAGTACTATGGTAACCCCTTATTCTGCCAGAATTTGTTTTTTTCAATTAAGTAAGTGAACCCCCAGCCAGACTAAACTTTTAGGGGAACTGAGGTAGATTCCGGAACAAACACACAAACACAAACATACACAGCACGCTAGGAAGAGGAAGATGGCTCAGGTGTAGGCACAAATAACTCACAGGCTACAATTTAAACAAAACATTTCACTTTGAGGGCATTCTACATTCTGGCCACACAAGCCAAAATCAAAAAATACATTGAGGCAACATGTAAAACATGGGTGCTGCCCATCTGGAGAGACATCACTTTCTCTTTTTTTTCCCTGCCTGATGATGTTCTTCTTGGCTTGGTCTGCGGAGCGACCTTCGAGGGCCCTGCCCAGTGGGATGTTCTTCCTGGGCAGGGGGAGGGGAGGGAGCCGATGTGGCTGGCTTTCTGCCACTGTGGGCAAGGGAGACAGCGATGTCCTGGAGCCCTTGCCGAATGGAATTGGCAAGTTCATGGAAGGAGGAGGCGAGTTGCTCTTGTCCCTGCCTGATCTCTGCCAGACCTTGGCAGAGTTGAGCTACACCTTGCTCCACACTGGTTCTGTGCTCAGTGAGCCGGACAGGTATCTGGCTTACCTCCCGGAGCATCCTGTCCTGAAAAGCATTCAGGCTCTCACCATACCTGGCTATTTCAGTCAGGATTTCCGGGATAGCAGAGGGTTGGGTGGGGGGGCCAGTTGGAATCTGGATGGGTGGGATTTGTGGTCCCACACTGCCAGACACACTAGGTCCCTCCACCTCAGCCTCAGCCACATAACCCTCCTGTGACTCTACCTGCTAACCACCCTTTGCTGTGTTATGTGCAAAGCAAATAGAAGAATGAGTGGAAAAAGAGTAGATAAAAACAATATGAGATTTTTTTTTTTAAATAAAAAAAAAAATGTGTGTAAACTTACCTGGCAAGTCATGTGCATGGAGTATTTCAGGCAGGTCCGTGTCCATATAAGACACCCCAACCCCCTCCTCGTAGCTCACACAGTCCATCGCTATCTCCTCCAGATCTATATTCCACAGTGGCAGCTGGTCCTCCCCCTGTTGCCCTCGAGGCATTCCACTCCGCAGACCTCTTGCCCTTCAGGCGGGATTTGAAGTCGGCCCAACTACATATGTGGTGAAAAACAGGGGCAAGGTAGTGTTACATTTTGGAAACCTGCTTTAATATATAGTACACATGCTATGCATTTGGTTGCTATAGGCAACATCACATCTAAGTTACTTTTTAATAATACTTGGCACAGAAAATGGACTGGCAATATACACTTACCATCTTCGAACTTCCTGCGAGGTGTGGACTATTGAGCCGACTTCATTAATAGAATTAGTGATGTCCCTCCAAATTCTGTCTTTGGTTGCAGCACCCATGTTTTTGGGTCCTCTATGTATTTTTTGCATGGCCTGTGTGACCAAAATCCGTAACTCCCTCTTAGTGAATGCGGGCTGTCTTTTTTTTTTCTGGAAGTAGCCTGTGAGCTATCATCCTGACCTTCATCACCATCTTCCTCTTCACTAGCTGCTTGTGTAGTTTGTGTTTGAGCTGCTAGTCCAGAATCACCCTCAGTTTCCCCACTAGCTATGTCTGGCAGGGGATTCACTCCTAACTCCTGGGTAGCAGAAGGAGTTTGTATAGTACTGGGTCCTGGTATTTCTGAGTCTGCATTTGCAAAATCAAGCATCTGCCTCCGCAGTGCTAATCTTCTCTGTGTTAGTGCTGCCATCTGCTTCTGCACCTCGTCCATCTCTGCTGCCGTCTGCTCACGAGTAGCCATGTTGCTGGTAGCATGTGTGTATGCACGAGTGTACAGGTATTTATAGCTGCTTGCGTTTTCCGGTGCGGAATTCCGCGCAGGTGTATATTATGCTAATTAGTCCAGTAATTGCTGCACTGGCTATATGAATGCCTTGCATGCAGCCTGTGTGTGGGTGTATGCGGAAAATTACTAAAGCACGGTGGACATTTCTGAGTGAGTTTTGAGAGTATTTTATTTTGTTTCAGTACATTTTTTTATTGCAATATTCTCCTTTTCATGTATGTTGTGTAAGATTGTTGTATCCAATAGTTTTCAATAGTTTATAAAATATTTATTTTATATATGTGTGAAGACTAATATGTTTATGATGTGAAGTCATATTTTAATAATATGTGTGTGTGTCCGCATGTGCGAATCTCCGCCCATGAGAACTATACAAACTGTCCTGCACATCAATGTACACATATCAATAAAGTTGATTACAGATGACACCATACATTTCCAACCAATCACATGCAACCACAAACTATAAATATAAGCCCATATATGGAAAACGCCATTGCCATGATGCGCGCAGCAGCATTCACACGCCGCGAGCTGCGCGTACTAGTGGCAGTGATGGACCGCCGCGTAGGCCGCACAGGGCCCTTTGTCCCAAATAGGGTGAAGCGCGAGGCCTACGCGGAGGTCCGGCGCTTATTGCGGACCCGCGTCCGCAGCCGGAGGACCGTTATACAGTTGGAGAGGCGCTGGAGTGACCTCCGCAGGCGTACGCCGGACCTGTTGGCGGAGCTCCGCCAACAAATCCGTACCCTACGTAGGCGCAGTAAGTAAAATATTACAGTGCATAACAGATTTTTAGCAAATACTTTGTATACTTTCACTAAGTGAGAGTGTGTAAATTAGCACACTTACAATAAACTTGTAGAATAAACATGAGTGTGTGTGGGTAGGGCAAGCAGTACTGACTGTGTAGCAAGGTGCTTCTGAAAAAGTGCATGTTGTTGTACAGAGTTGCTACACAGGCTGTCAACTGAACCCAATAACTTGCTCAGTGTGGTAATTTTAATAAGGTGTGTTTTTTTTAGAACTGGAGATGTTGCCTATAGCAACCAATCAGGTTCAATCTATTATATTCTAGAAGCACCTTAATAAATGTTACATATAATCTGTTTGGTTGCTATGGGCAACCTCACCAGTTTCAAAATAAGAAAAACCTATTAATGTTACCCCTGTGTCTTTAACATGGGACAGAACAGAGTAATAGAAAAATGCTGTTGTTAAAAATTTTCATGCTACAAACAAAATATTACATATGTCATTCTAGGCCGAGCACAACGGCAAGCTGCTGCTGCTGGGAGCCCCGACCAGTCCCCTTCTGAGCCCCCCTCCCCTTCTCACACCCATTCCCCCTCTCCTTCCCAGTCCCCTTCTCAGCCCCCCTCCCCTTCTCACATCCCCACCTTCGGAATGGGCAGCAGAGGCCCCGGAGGCACTTCTGGGAGGTGATCAAGTGGCACAGGACAGTAAGTTGACACTCATTGACATTTAATTTTTAACCGAATTTAACTACACATTCTAATAAATGCAGTGTTGTACTGGGTAAAATCTTTTGCCAAGGTAAAATGTTTGTCTTCTTCATCATGGTATGGATGTTGCATTTACATTTGTGTGAGGAACATTAGATGTACAGTGTCTACGTCTGTAATGTTGAGGATGCCCACTCTAGGTCGACACTCATTATTTCGACAGGGTTGCCCAGGACAACAGGGTTTGTATGTGCAATATTATCTGCTAAACAGTTAGACGTGAGTGGAGTGTAGTATGTTGTTGGACTTTTACACTTGTGGTTGGGTATTCCAATATTTGCACATTGAATTCGCATGCTTCACGTTGTTAGGCTGGCTAAGGACACAGTGATTTTTGTTGTGAAATTTACACTCAAAAATAAATAACATTTAATTTAAAAACATGTTGGACCTTATGTAGTAAGTAAGGCAGGCTTTCAGGGAGTGTGGGTATGCTACGATATGTTGTCCTTCTGAAGATGTTGATATGCAGTGTGATGATGCAGGGCCAATCCCCAAAAAGATAAGTCGGCTTCACTCCAGATGTGAATGAATGCCAACATGGTGTTACATTTACTAAGATGGTAGTTCTCTTTAAGATGGGATGTTGCCCATAGCAACCAATAAGATTATACTTGTAATTTTTGTGGCCCCTTCTACAAGATAATATGTTGAATTTGATTGGTTGCTATGGTCAACGTCCCATCTTAAATAGAACTCCCATATTAGTAAATTTACCCCATGGTGTGGTACACTTTATTAAAAAATAATAGTTAAAAACAAACATTCCTGAGCAGGCTTCTGTGTTGTTCTGCTACTGATTTATCCTTAAAACAGACATGATGTAGTCACTTAGGCATTAAAGCAGGCCTGTCCAAACTGCGGCCCTCCAGCTGCTGAGAAACTACACATCCCAGCATGCCCTGACACAGTTTTGCATTCTCTGACCCCAAAACTGTGTCTTGACATGCTGGTATATGTAGTTTCACAACAGCTGGAGGGCCTCAGTTTGGACATGCCTGCATTAAAGTGTGCTTTGTGCCTTGCTTGTAAAATAAGTAATGTGAGTAAGTTAGTAATGTTTATGTTGCCTCTTAATTTCAGATGTTGCAGTTGGAGATCCCACAACTTTTGACGGCATTCTGGCCACCATGCGGCAAAATCTGGAAGCCTTGCTGGCTAATGTGGACCAGCTGCAAAAATGTGCTTAATTTTTATTTATAAACATTTTATATTTTCAGTTTAAAAAAAAAAAATATGACAAACAATAAAAACTATATATTTCAAGTTAAGCGGGTATTGTGTTTATTAATGCAATAAAGGAACAGCAGATTGCCTAGCAAAAATTGATTACCTTAAACATTTCACACATCTAACGCAAGATTTATTTAAAAAGCAAAAATACAGTTAGGAGGTTTTTGTCTAAATAAACATGTAAACACCTTCATTCACAAACTAAACCTCAACACAAAAAAACAAAAACAAAAAAAATTAGACCAGGCACATTTAAAACATCTATATTTATAATTTAAACATTTAAATGTTGATGGCCAATTATGCCTACAAAGTGTTCTTCAGGTATTTTTTGAAGACTTAATTCGTCATGAACATTATCATTCATTACACTAATTGGATTCGTAATTGAGGAGGGCTTGTGGACTTTAAACTGAAAGGTGTAATTTCACTTAATAGAAAAACCCCCCATTGGGGGTCATTCCGAGTTGTTCGCTCGGTAAAAATCTTCGCATCGCAGCGATTTTCCGCTTAATGCGCATGCGCAATGTCCGCACTGCGACTGCGCCAAGTAAATTTGCTATGCAGTTAGGAATTTTACTCACGGCTTTTTCTTCGTTCTGGCGATCGTAATGTGATTGACAGGAAATGGGTGTTACTGGGCGGAAACAGGCCGTTTTATGGGCGTGTGGGAAAAAACGCTACCGTTTCCGGAAAAAACGCAGGAGTGGCCGGAGAAACGGGGGAGTGTCTGGGCGAACGCTGGGTGTGTTTGTGACGTCAAACCAGGAACGACAAGCACTGAAATGATCGCAGGTGCCGAGTAAGTCTGGAGCTACTCAGAAACTGCTACGAGGTGTATAATCGCAATATTGCGAATACATCGTTCGCAATTTTAAGATGCTAAGATTCACTCCCAGTAGGCGGCGGCTTAGCATGAGCAAATCTGCTAAAATCCGCTTGCGAGCGAACAACTTGGATTGACCCCCATTGTTGTGTGTTTTTCCGCAAAAGTGTGCACTTTTAAGAAGAATGTGTAAATCTACTAAAACTGAGTATTTTTACGTTGACGTTTGTGTTAATGCAATGCCTTCGCATTGCTGCGATGTCATTTGGCGTACGCCCACATTGTGTAATACTGCGAATGAATTGGCAAAAATACGTTGGGGGCGGATATTCGCAATTTTGCAACATGTTCGCAATTTTGCTCATACCTTGTGCGAACGAAAAAAATAGCGAACAACTCGGAATGACCACCAAGGTCTCAATGTTATTGATAAACATAGAATAACTGTAAGATGAAATGCATTGGTTTCAATACTGGACCTGCTTCTTCTCTCATCGGATGTTAATTGGATTATCCCTGAAATGGATTTTATGTTTAACCCCTTCAGTGGTGACTTTTTGGAATTTGGTCACGCCTCCCAGGGTTGGTTTTGAATTTGTTTTTACCTGCGTGTTGCCAGGGGTTTCATGCGCGTTGCCAGTGGTTTCAAGCGCTGTGTCATGCTTTTAGCCAGGGGTTTTATGCTCTGGGATCCATGCTCGTTGCCACGGGAAATGCTCTTTGCCTAGGGCAGAGCTGGCCAAACCAGTCCTCGAGATCTACCAACAGTTCACATTTTCCAGACCACCTAGCTGGTGCACAGGTGTAGTCATTACTAATTAAGATGTGATGCATTCATTCCTAACTGACAATTCTACAGATCTCCAGGAGGCCTGGAAAACATGAACTGTTGGTAGATCTCGAGGACCGGTTTAGCCAGCCCTGGCCTAGGGGTAACTAGGGATGGACATCGACAATTGATGATTCAAAATCATCGATGGTCTATGACCGATCTCGAATACTTTTACCATCGATGGGGGAGAACCAGATGGTTTCCCGCCATCAATGGTTCAGTGCTACCGAATTTTTTTCTCAAAGTGTCAGGGCACAGAGCTTAGCCCTGCCCACGACACCCACTAAGCCATGCTCCCGGGCTCTGCCCGGCCCACATTTTTACAGTAATGCAGGGATGACCATCGATGGGTAAAACCATCGATGGATCCATTCCAGATGGTTTACACTATTGAGGTTATTCATCAATGGTACCATCGATGGTGACCATCGATGGGTAACCCACCGATGGCCATCCCTAGGGGTAGCATTTGCTGGAGGGTACTAGCCAGCCAGCACTAAAATCCTCTCTCCCCCATCCTCCCTTGTACTCCGATCAGCTGGCGGAGTTTTGCAGAATGACGCATCCTGGGACTATTGACATTTCACTTGATAACTGTTCAGATGTCGACATTGTGAACATGTTGACATTCTGGGGATGTCGACATGGTGCTTGTCGACAGTTTGAACCACGTTGACCTTCTGACAGGATACCGCAAGTATAAGTACTGACAACTACTGTATAATTGTTTTATATCCATATAGGCCATTTGTATGGCCATGCAGCAGGTACCTGGTGTTACAGCACATGGGTGGTCATTCCGAGTTGTTCGCTCGCTAGCAGTTTTTAGCAGCTGTGCAAACGCTATGCCGCCTCCCACTGGGAGTGTATTTTAGCTTAGCAGAAGTGCGAACGAAAGGATCGCAGAGCGGCGGCATAATTTTTTTGTGCAGTTTTAGAGTAGCTCAAAACCTACTCAGCGCTTGCGATCACTTCAGACTGTTCAGTTCCGGATTTGACATCACAAACATGCCCTGCGTTCTTCCAGCCACGCCTGCGTTTTTCCTGGCACGCCTGCGTTTTTTTGAACACTCCCTGAAAACGGTTAGTTGACACCCAGAAACGCCCACTTCATGTCAATCACTCTGCGGCCGGCAGTGCGACTGAAAAGCTTCGCTAGACCTTGTGTGAAACTACATTGTTCATTGTAATATTACTTTGCGCGTGCGCATTGTGCCGCATACGCATGCGTAGAAGGGGCATTTTTTTGCCTCATCGCTGCACAGCGAACGAATGCAGCTAGCGATCAACTCGGAATGACCACCATGGGCCTTACATAGTGTACATGTATTTTCTGTGTTTTTGCTTCTAAATTCTGCATTTTAATGTATTTTTAGTTTATACTTTGCTTTTTACTTTAATGCCATCATTCGCAGAAAAAAAGCATCAACCTATTTTCCATTCCTTTGTCATCTTCCATTCACTATGAAAACAGTCCCCAATAAACACAGGAAATCACAGCTGTTAACAAGCCATGATAGCGATAGATCCATTTCAGCTGGAAGCCGGCCTGTGATAAGACTGTAGTGGTATATACAGGACGTGACACCTAATGGACTTTAGATAATGGCTCCTTACCTTTATCAAGATCTATGAAGGTTTACAATCACAAAGAACATAACATATGAAAACAAATCTCTATTCTGGTGACACTGGAAGTGAATGCAAATTTGATCCAAATTCTAAATACAACAGACTCATTGATGAAAGCTGCAGTTCTGTACAGAACACAGTCTCAATGGAACCTCAATTAGAAGCTGGATGAAATCCAAGGATGTTGGAATGCAACACATTAACATGAAATGTGCAGACACTGCCGAAGCCACCAAACATGTTGAAACAGAAAGGTATTTGGTGTCATCCCATCAACATTGAATCACATTTGGAGCACTCAATGTGCACAATACACATTAAAAAGCCGCACGTACTTTATGCAGCATGATTACTTATTATACAGAATTTAGGCAGAATGCAGTCCCCATGATGTCTCATGATCTCCAGGCGAATAAAAGCTTTGGAAGAGGGAGGAAAAGTAAATAATATTAATAAAAAAGTAACAATAGTTCCTCTGGAATATAAGCCTTGTTGAACACAGTTTTCCAAAGACAAAGGGGGTTATTCAATTTGTCCCGAGGGTACCGGGTGAGAAGTATTGCTGCCGGGGGCTATTTAATTGGCCCCAATAAGCTGGCGCGTGCCGCGGCTTATCGGGGTTTTTGCTTCACCTGCCTCTGGCAGGTGAAGCAAAATGCCCGATAACAGCCCCGTTTTCATCCAAAAACGGGGCTATTTCACCTGAAAACACACAGGTTTCACTGAACATGTGTGTTTACGGATGAAAAAGCAGGTTTTACCGGCCGAGCTAATTTAATAGCCCGACCGCAGCACCCGAAGAAACATCGGGGGTTTTTACTCCCGATGTCTCTTCGGGCCAAATTGAATATCCCCCTTAATAGGGGGTGTATGCAATTAGGTCCGTCTTTTTTTTTTTTTTGCCTAGGCTAAAAAACGTGACGTTTTGCTATTTTTAGGGCGAATGGGGATTCACCCTATTCAATAGCAGGGCCATTTTTTCGCCTAGGCGAAAAATTTAGCAGGAGCAAAAAACATGTGGATTGGCAAATCCAAATTTTTTCTCACCTGCACTGGCGAAAGCACGGGCAGTTTTCAATGATTTTGAGGAATTTTTCACCTATGCCTTTTCATTAAAAAAAAATAGGTGAAAAGGTATTAGTCAAACTTTCCCTAAAAATGGGTGAAAACGGCCTCAATTGAATAGGCAGGGGGGTGAAATCAATAGCTCAGAGATTACTGGAGCTAATTGCATACCCCCCATAAACAATTGCTTGGGCATTGTAGGAAATTTAATCCAAGACAATTGACGATATACAGTATGACCAGAATGGGCCTAATTCAGATGCGGTCACAAAGCTGCTATTGTACGCAAATTGGCCAATGTTTTCTTACTGTGCATGCGTCTGAGCTGCAGTGTGTGTTCAGAGTGAGTGAAATGTGATTGCGGTAACACCATAGCCAGATTAAAGGGGGGATGCTGGGCATACTGTATCCCAGGCCCCCCTTTGTCAGGGACACTGATATTACTAGCTTTCCCTCTTAATGTGAGAGCCAGAATGCAAGCAGGACAGTATGCAGTGCAGGAAGAGACAAAGGAATATCATGTTTCAAGAGCTACCGATGGAGTTTTCTGACCAGAGTAGAGATAGGAAGATGGAGAGAGCTGTAAGTGACCCATCACAGCTTCTCCACCCTTCCTGGGTGTCTGAGTCCTGTGTAAACTTTTATGCAACTAAACAATTTGGGTCTAGAAATGGAGAAACACAGAGAGAGTCCTCCTGAGTCCTGTCCCAGTGTGTAAGTAGTACAAAGGCTAATACTGTTCTTGCATGTGACAAGCTACATTATTTTAATTTTCTATGTGTATTTTAAGGTTGTTTAAATTGTCTTTGTTCCACTACAAGAAAATTGTATAAAATAGTTGTCTTTCAATTAGATCGAGCGCTAAACAGTACCCAGGCATTATTAACCTATTAGTTTAAAACTAATATACACCATTGGTTTAAATTTAATATACACAATCCATACTTACCACCATGACCCATTCCAGGAGGTACAAAATGCTCTCTACTTGGTCTTCTTTCTTAATTTATGATTACAAACACCTGTGTTGAAATACCTTTCTTATCAATTAAATATTTCAAAACAGGTGACATCGAGCATATGTTAAGTGGGAAGTCCAGGTAGAGAGCATTTTGTCCCTCCTGAAATGGGACACGTTGAGAGGTATGCACAATCTAATACACATCCCCCACCTTCTATCGGGGGCCTCCCGTCTTAAGTGCCCCGGGCACCCCCAAGGCTTAATCCGGTTCTGGGTCACACCAAGGAATTAGTCCCAAAGTGAGTGACAGATAAGTAGTGTTTGGAGTGATCGCAGTTGCGATCTTGCTACTGGAGAGCCCTCTGCATTCCAGGAGAGTAGCTCAGCCTGCTTATCTACAGAGGCACTCTGACCCGATTTGCGACGATGGCACTTATGTATCAGCAATTATACGCAGTTGGACGGAAATGATGCAGCAGCAATGGGTGTCCCTATGCTCAGGTTAGCTTCTGTCCATATTTGCATATAATCGTAATTGCGTACAGCAAAAGATAGCAACATCAGTAGCAAGAACAACCACATCTGAATTAGACCTATTATGCTATACTTCATTCATGAAATGGATTGTCTCCACAGTGCAAACGCTTTGCAGAAATTTGAATACAGGGTTTGGTTAGCACATATCCACTCCCTGCACTGTTCCTTGAAACACCCTCTTCAGTACATTAATATGTGTAACAGATAGAAGCAAATTGTGTTCCAATGCAATCTCTCCACTCATTTCAGTAGTCTTACTCCTCAGTATGAAATGTTGCATGTACTGCTCTGTCCATCAGTCAGGGCAAGCTTCCACGTCATACCGAAAATCTATGAGTACTCAAAACTGGACCATTAAGTGGAATTTTGCGGTGCGACTTGACCAGGTTTTACTTTTCAAATAAGTACCTCAAATTTTCAAAATAATTTTCTGATTCACATCTGTACAAGCTCCTACATAAGTTAGTCTCATTCCTTCCCCAAATACAGTATAACTTTGTACTTGCAGCCATCTAGATACAGATTGAAAAATGTATTTGGTTTGAAATGGTCAAATCTATTTTCTGGTTTTAAATTTTAGGTTTCTTCATGAAGGAGTATTCAAAAGCTTGGGATACAGCGTCAACTGGAAATAAAGGGTTAAAAACTCAAATGGGGCACTTGACTGTAGCTCAGCTCTGATGGTGGTGGGAGATAAAACATGAATTATTTAGTCCAGGTGAGTCCCCTTAAGGCTCTAATGGAACACACTTCCTCTGTTGGCTTGCTGCTTGAGGAAAGTTGGCAGCCATTCAGCTAGGTATTTGATGTACTCTCTCCGAGTCCCAACTATACATTTCTGTATTGACCTTTATTTCAATTGAAAGATTTTTAAAGCTTTTAACCATAAATAATAGACCCCTACATCTTGGGTTTAAAATGGATGTTTTCACTGAAGATCGGTATTCTCTCTATATACAAAGCTCTGAAGTAGGCAAAAGCAATCACCACCCAGCCGACTCTGGGACAGTGTGTATGATCCCAGTGCCGGTCATTCAGCGGATGAGGCCGGAAGACAGGGGGATAAACTTATTAGATTGGCGGTGCCAGCTGGAGGCAAAAGATGGGCCAACAGCAGAAGAATTAAGTTGAGGACCAGGGAGGCCTACAGTGTTGAGAAGCAAAAAAGTGCACTCCACTGCAGCCTCTCCCACTGCACAGGCAGGCTGTGTGTGAGGCCTATGTATTTCTAACACTCACTAGAGCACCAGGGTTGGGCACTGTGGCGTAATAGATGGGCCTCTTGGCCCAGTGCACATTAGAGGACACTAGGCCCTGTAGATTAGTACAGCCCCTTAGTAAAAAGTGATCTTGGGCATTAGGCCCAGGTCACTTCCTGTGCATAAGTAGGCAGTGTTTAAGCTTAATCCCTAAATAAGAGCGAACTGACCATTAGTCCCAGGTCACTCCAGTGTGCCACATTTAGGCAGGCGAAAAGGCCTGAGCCTCTTATCAAATAAAGTGGTTTGGAAATAAGGCTCCGATCACTCTGTGCCCCAAGTGGGCACACTAAACGCCTGCGCCCCTTGAAGTAAAGTGACCCTGCGCGTTCGGCCCCGTTTACTGGTATGACTGCATGATAGGCAGGCAATAGCCTGAGCCCACTGTAAATTACCCTGGGTATTACGCCCAGGTCACTGTAGGCAGGGAGGCAGCCAGAACTTTGTGGGCCCTATAGCAATATTTTAAAGAGGACCCTGTCCCTGTGCATCTAGAGAGGCACCTATCTACAGCAGTTGTTAATGTAATGCTCCATAATGTGCCCTAGTTTATTTTATGAACCATAGTAGTGCCCTAGTTCACATTATGTCACATTATAGGGCTACCAGTACACATTATGCAACTCCATACCCCCAATTTACATTATGACACACACTGTCTCTAGTTCAAATTATGCCACACTATAGTGCCTTCCCTTTATATTGTGCCACATTATAGTGCCCCCAGTATTATGTAACCTTATAATGCCCTCCAGTTCATTTTCTACAACATTACAATGAGCAGATCCAGGGACATAACTTGATATATTGAGGGCCACAAGGCAAAAGTTGTAAGCAGTGGCGGATCTAGACTTAACTTTTAGGGGGGCGGTTAAAGAATTATGACTCTTTACCCTAATCATAGCTCCTCCCACTTAGAAATGCCCTTCCCGTTCGCTTCGAAAATTTCCTATTGTTGCCATTACTAATAAAAAGTTGCCAGTTAGTGGAGAGAACCCTGCGCACTGGTGATACAGACTGGCAAGTCACCATTCCTGCATAGCACACGGTATGAGCCGAAATTCACATTATACCACACGTATGAGCTGAAATTCATATTACAGCACACAAAATGAGCCGAAATTCATATTATACCACACGGTATGAGCTCAAATTCACATTATAGCACACAAAATGAGCCGAAATTCACATTATAGCACACAGAATGATCCAAAATTTACATTATAGCACACAGAATGAGCCAAAATTTACATTATAGCACACAGAATGAGCCGAAATTCACATTACAGCACACGGTATGAGCTAAAATTCACATTATAGCACACAGAATGAGCCGAAATTCACATTATAGCACACAGAATGAGCCGAAAGTCACATAATAGCACACGGTATGAACTAAAATTCACATTATAGCACACAGAATGAGCCGAAATTCACATTATACCACATGGTATGAGCCGAAATTCACATTACAGTACACGGTATGAGCCAAAATAATGCAGCCACTGGGGACAAGGGGAATCCTACACCCTTATTAACTGTACACTGGGGCAGCGAGAAAAAAAAACCACAGGGGAGCATGCCCCCTTCTTTACTCCGTTAGGCAGAGTATTGCAGTGGAAGGGCTTAAACAGTATCTCACCCCAAGCTGCAGCCCTGCGGCTCTTCTGTCACCTCCGACCAGCTCTCGGGCTGCGCTCTTTGTCCCAGGTCTCGCTATCCGAGGTCCGCTTCTGGACTGTAGGTCCTCTGCCAGATCAATCATGTGTCCCACCACTCCACTCAAATGGCCATCGAGCTGTCCCTGTCTTGTAGGGACATGGTGACATACACACTGGGACTATAAGGGACATAGTGACAAATACGGGGGCCAAGAGAGGGATTTGGTGACAAACGTGCTGGGTGAGGGGGGGGGGGGGGGGCATGGTGACATACACACTAGGGCCTGGGACGGTACAAGAGCAGACTCACTTTAGCTAGGGGGGGCGGGGCACTGGGATGGTACAAGAGGAGACACACACTTTAGGTAGGGGAAGAGGGGGTGAGACATGGCACACAGATACTTTAGCTAGGAGGAGAGGGGGGAGACTTGGCTCACACACACTTTAGCTAGGAGGGAGGACATGGCACACACACACTTTGGCTAGGAGGGGAGACATGGCATACACTTTAGCTAGGAGAAGAGGGGGGAGACATGGCACACAGACACTTTAGCTAGGAGGGGAGGGGGGAGACATGGCACACAGACACTTTAGCTAGGAGGGGAGGGGGGAGACATGGCACACAGACGTAGCTAGGAGGGGAGAGACATGGCACACACACACACACACACTTTAGCTAGGTGGGGAGGGTGGAGACATGGCACACAGACACTTTAGCTAGGAGGGGAGGGGGGAGACATGGCACACACACACTTTAGCTAGGAGGGGAGGGGGGAGACATGGCACACAGACGCTTTAGCTAGGAGGGAGGGGTGAGACATGGCACACACACACTTTAGCTAGGAGGGGAGGGGGGAGACATGGCACACACACACACTTTAGCTAGGAGGGGAGGGGGAGACATGGCACAGACGCTTTAGCTAGGAGGGGAGGGGTGAGACATGGCACACGCACACTTTAGCTAGGAGGGGAGGGTGGAGACATGGCACACATAAATTTTAGCTAGGAGGGGAGGGGGGGAAACATGGCACACACACACTTTAGCTAGGAAGGGAGGGGGGGAGACATGGCACACAGACACTTTAGCTAGGAGGGGAGGGGGGAGACATGGCACACAGACATTTTAGCTAGGAGGGGAGGGGGGAGACATGGCACACAGACATTTTAGCTAGGAGGGGAGGGGGAGACATGGCACACAGACACTTTAGCTAGGAGGGGAGGGGGGAGACATGGCACACAGACATTTTAGCTTGGAGGGGAGGGGGAAGACATGGCACACAGACATTTTAGCCAGGAGGGGAGGGGGGGAGACATGGCACACAGACATTTTAGCTAAGAGGGAGGACATGGCACACACACACTTTGGCTAGGAGGGGAGACATGGCATACACTTTAGCTAGGAGAAAAGGGGGGAGACATGGCACACAGACACTTTAGCTAGGAGGCGAGGGGGGAGACATGGCACACAGACACTTTAGCTAGGAGGGGAGGGGGGAGACATGGCACACAGACGCTGTAGCTAGGAGGGGAGGGGAGAGACATGGCACACACACACACACACACTTTAGCTAGGTGGGGAGGGTGGAGACATGGCACACAGACACTTTAGCTAGGAGGAGAGGGGGGAGACTTGGCTCACACACACTTTAGCTAGGAGGGAGGACATGGCATACACACACTTTGGCTAGGAGGGGAGACATGGCATACACTTTAGCTAGGAGAAGAGGGGGAAGACATGGCACACAGACACTTTAGCTAGGAGGGGAGGGGGGAGACATGGCACACAGACATTTTAGCTTGGAGGGGAGGGGGAAGACATGGCACACAGACATTTTAGCTAGGAGGGGAGGGGGGGGAGACATGGCACACAGACATTTTAGCTAAGAGGGAGGACATGGCACACACACACTTTGGCTAGGAGGGGAGACATGGCATACACTTTAGCTAGGAGAAAAGGGGGGAGACATGGCACACAGACACTTTAGCTAGGAGGGGAGGGGGGACACATGGCACACAGACACTTTAGCTAGGAGGGGAGGGGGGAGACATGGCACACAGACGCTGTAGCTAGGAGGGGAGGGGAGAGACATGGCACACACACTTTAGCTAGGTGGGGAGGGTGGAGACATGGCACACAGACACTTTAGCTAGGAGGGGAGGGGGGAGACATGGCACACACACACACTTTAACTAGGAGGGGAGGGGGGAGACATGGCACACAGACGCTTTAGCTAGGAGGGAGGGGTGAGACATGGCACACACACACTTTAGCTAGGAGGGGGGAGACATGGCACACACACACACTTTAGCTAGGAGGGGAGGGGGAGACATGGCACACAGACGCTTTAGCTAGGAGGGGAGGGGAGAGACATGGCACACACACACACACACACTTTAGCTAGGTGGGGAGGGTGGAGACATGGCACACAGACACTTTAGCTAGGAGGAGAGGGGGGAGACTTGGCTCACACACACTTTAGCTAGGAGGGAGGACATGGCATACACACACTTTGGCTAGGAGGGGAGACATGGCATACACTTTAGCTAGGAGAAGAGGGGGAAGACATGGCACACAGACACTTTAGCTAGGAGGGGAGGGGGGAGACATGGCACACAGACATTTTAGCTTGGAGGGGAGGGGGAAGACATGGCACACAGACATTTTAGCTAGGAGGGGAGGGGGGGGAGACATGGCACACAGACATTTTAGCTAAGAGGGAGGACATGGCACACACACACTTTGGCTAGGAGGGGAGACATGGCATACACTTTAGCTAGGAGAAAAGGGGGGAGACATGGCACACAGACACTTTAGCTAGGAGGGGAGGGGGGACACATGGCACACAGACACTTTAGCTAGGAGGGGAGGGGGGAGACATGGCACACAGACGCTGTAGCTAGGAGGGGAGGGGAGAGACATGGCACACACACTTTAGCTAGGTGGGGAGGGTGGAGACATGGCACACAGACACTTTAGCTAGGAGGGGAGGGGGGAGACATGGCACACACACACACTTTAACTAGGAGGGGAGGGGGGAGACATGGCACACAGACGCTTTAGCTAGGAGGGAGGGGTGAGACATGGCACACACACACTTTAGCTAGGAGGGGGGAGACATGGCACACACACACACTTTAGCTAGGAGGGGAGGGGGAGACATGGCACACAGACGCTTTAGCTAGGAGGGGAGGGGTGAGACATGGCACACGCACACTTTAGCTAGGAGGGGAGGGTGGAGACATGGCACACATAAATTTTAGCTAGGAGGGGAGGGGGGGAAACATGGCACACACACACACTTTAGCTAGGAAGGGAGGGGGGGAGACATGGCACACAGACACTTTAGCTAGGAGGGGAGGGGGGAGACAAGTCACACAGACATTTTAGCTAGGAGGGGAGGGGGGAGACATGGCACACAGACATTTTAGTTAGGAGGGGAGGGGGAGACATGGCACACAGACACTTTAGCTAGGAGGGGAGGGGGGAGACATGGCACACAGACATTTTAGCTTGGAGGGGAGGGGGAAGACATGGCACACAGACATTTTAGCCAGGAGGGGAGGGGGGGAGACATGGCACACAGACATTTTAGCTAAGAGGGAGGACATGGCACACACACACTTTGGCTAGGAGGGGAGACATGGCATACACTTTAGCTAGGAGAAAAGGGGGGAGACATGGCACACAGACACTTTTGCTAGGAGGCGAGGGGGAAGACATGGCACACAGACACTTTAGCTAGGAGGGGAGGGGGAAGACATGGCACACAGACACTTTAGCCAGGAGGGGAGGGGGGAGACATGGCACACAGACATTTTAGCTAAGAGGGAGGACATGGCACACACACACTTTGGCTAGGAGGGGAGACATGGCATACACTTTAGCTAGGAGAAAAGGGGAGAGACATGGCACACAGACACTTTAGCTAGGAGGCGAGGGGGGAGACATGGCACACAGACACTTTAGCTAGGAGGGGAGGGGGGAGACATGGCACACAGACGCTGTAGCTAGGAGGGGAGGGGAGAGACATGGCACACACACACACTTTAGCTAGGTGGGGAGGGTGGAGACATGGCACACAGACACTTTAGCTAGGAGGGGAGGGGGGAGACATGGCACACACACACACTTTAGCTAGGAGGGGAGGGGGGAGACATGGCACACAGACGCTTTAGCTAGGAGGGAGGGGTGAGACATGGCACACACACACTTTAGCTAGGAGGGGAGGGTGGAGACATGGCACACATAAATTTTAGCTAGGAGGGGAGGGGGAAACATGGCACACACACACACACTTTAGCTAGGAAGGGAGGGGGGAGACATGGCACACAGACACTTTAGCTAGGAGGGGAGGGGGGAGACATGGCACACAGACATTTTAGCTAGGAGGGGAGGGGGGAGACATGGCACACAGACATTTTAGCTAGGAGGGGAGGGGGAGACATGGCACACAGACACTTTAGCTAGGGGGGGGGGGAGACATGGCACACAGACATTTTAGCTTGGAGGGGAGGGGGAAGACATGGCACACAGACATTTTAGCTAGGAGGGGAGGGGGGGGAGACATGGCACACAGACATTTCAGCTAAGAGGGAGGACATGGCACACACACACTTTGGCTAGGAGGGGAGACATGGCATACACTTTAGCTAGGAGAAAAGGGGGGAGACATGGCACACAGACACTTTAGCTAGGAGGGGAGGGGGGACACATGGCACACAGACACTTTAGCTAGGAGGGGAGGGGGGAGACATGGCACACAGACGCTGTAGCTAGGAGGGGAGGGGAGAGACATGGCACACACACACACTTTAGCTAGGTGGGGAGGGTGACTGGAGACATGGCACACAGACACTTTAGCTAGGAGGGGAGGGGGGAGACATGGCACACACACACACACTTTAACTAGGAGGGGAGGGGGGAGACATGGCACACAGACGCTTTAGCTAGGAGGGGAGGGGTGAGACATGGCACACGCACACTTTAGCTAGGAGGGGAGGGTGGAGACATGGCACACATACATTTTAGCTAGGAGGGGAGGGGGGGAAACATGGCACACACACACACTTTAGCTAGGAAGGGAGGGGGGGAGACATGGCACACAGACACTTTAGCTAGAAGGGGAGGGGGGAGACATGTCACACAGACATTTTAGCTAGGAGGGGAGGGGGGAGACATGGCACACAGACATTTTAGTTAGGATGGGAGGGGGAGACATGGCACACAGACACTTTAGCTAGGAGGGGAGGGGGGAGACATGGCACACAGACATTTTAGCTTGGAGGGGAGGGGGAAGACATGGCACACAGACATTTTAGCCAGGAGGGGAGGGGGGGGGAGACATGGCACACAGACATTTTAGCTAAGAGGGAGGACATGGCACACACACACTTTGGCTAGGAGGGGAGACACGGCATACACTTTAGCTAGGAGAAAAGGGGGGAGACATGGCACACAGACACTTTAGCTAGGAGGCGAGGGGGAAGACATGGCACACAGACACTTTAGCTAGGAGGGGAGGGGGAAGACATGGCACACAGACACTTTAGCCAGGAGGGGAGTGGGGGGGAGACATGGCACACAGACATTTTAGCTAAGAGGGAGGACATGGCACACACACACTTTGGCTAGGAGGGGAGACATGGCATACACTTTAGCTAGGAGAAAAGGGGGGAGACATGGCACACAGACACTTTAGCTAGGAGGCGAGGGGGGAGACATGGCACACAGACACTTTAGCTAGGAGGGGAGGGGGAGACATGGCACACAGACGCTGTAGCTAGGAAGGGAGGGGAGAGACATGGCACACACACACACTTTAGCTAGGTGGGGAGGGTGGAGACATGGCACACAGACACTTTAGCTGGGAGGGGAGGGGGGAGACATGGCACACACACACACTTTTGCTAGGAGGGGAGGGGGGAGACATGGCACACAGACGCTTTAGCTAGGAGGGAGGGGTGAGACATGGCACACACACACTTTAGCTAGGAGGGGAGGGTGGAGACATGGCACACATAAATTTTAGCTAGGAGGGGAGGGGGAAACATGGCACACACACACACACACACACACACACACACACACACACACACACTTTAGCTAGGAAGGGAGGGGGAGACATGGCACACAGACACTTTAGCTAGGAGGGGAGGGGGGAGACATGGCACACAGACATTTTAGCTAGGAGGGGAGGGGGAGACATGGCACACAGACACTTTAGCTAGGAGGGGAGGGGGGAGACATGGCACACAGACATTTTAGCTTGGAGGGGAGGGGGAAGACATGGCACACAGACATTTTAGCTAGGAGGGGAGGGGGGGAGACATGGCACACAGACATTTTAGCTAGGAGGGGAGGGGGAGACATGGCACACAGACATTTTAGCTAGGAGGGGAGGGGGAGACATGGCACACAGAGACTTTAGCTAGGAGGGGAGGGGGGAGACATGGCACACAGACACTTTTTGCTAGGAGGGGAGGGGGGAGACATGGCACACACACTTTAGCTAGGAGGGGAGGGGGGATGACATGACACACACAGTTTAGCTTGGAGGGAAGGAGGAGAAATGGCATACACTTTAGCTAGGAGGGGGGCAGACATGTAGACCCATACTGTATTTTGGAGTCCGTCAGCCCGCACGCTGCAGCATGAGGAGACAGAAAAGGGACGGCAGAGGCAGCAGTGTACACAATCGCTGTAGCCTGTCCCCGCCGGCCACTGTTCTGACCACTCCCCCTCCTCCCTGTACGCTCATCACGATGGACAGATTGGCTGCTGCTGCACTGTGTCACTCTTCCGCTCTCTCTCCCCTTCCCCCGCCACGCTGCACCGCTCTCCAGTCCGTTCCCGCACCGGCAATAACACCAACACCGCTGCAGGACCCGGCCATCCATCCCGGTGCCGGTATGTGTAGGGGGGGGGGTTCACCGTAATCACACCCGCTAAATCCGCCACTGGTTGTAAGGGCCCCTATGTACCTCCCAATGGTGAAAAATGTTTATGACATTAACTGGGAAGGTGGTGACTTTGACTGGGAAGATGGTACCCATAGCAGCTGTACTCCCTGCACCTGTGGTAGCCACACCATTGACTGTAGGTTTAATTAAACCTGAGCCCCTGATAAAGTGGATCTGGGCAGTACTCCCAGACCACTGTGATGAGCAAACTTGAGCTGCTTTAACTGTCTGGGCAGCAGGCTCAGTTTAATATAGTGTGCATGATCTTTAGTGAGTTTGGGAAGCTGTGCATCTCCCACCCTCTAGATACATCTCATTTTCCCATGTGGAGGGCTGTCAGGCACTTATTTAAATAGTTACTTTCCCACCACAATACAAAGGTTCTTATCAGCTCTGTATACAGATGTGTCCTCATACATCTTGCCTTAATATGTCATGCAGCAGGAGATGCCTGGTGTGAGTCAGCCGACAGCTCCCGGGCAACTCTGCTAACACTGAGCGTCTTTTTTTGCAGAAAATGCATCTTATTCGAATCGCAATGTGACTAGGGTGCGCAAGCAGCTTCTGCTGATTAAAATGATATTCAGCATGGCTATATTCTGTGTGGGACTGTGGCTGTATCTGCACATGAAATGCTACATTACAGTGATTTCCAGGCAAACCCCAAAAATGACCCAATTATATACCTGTTTTTATGTAACCTGAATTTAATGAGAGCACTTATTTTGCTGGGAAAAAAATTGCTTTTGTATTTTTTATCCATAGAAAATAAATAATTCATAACAGAGCCATTTAACTCAATTAAAAGTACCCCAAATCTTTTTAATTTGACCACTAATACTCTTACATACTATTATCCTATGGTAGTTTGTCATTTTTGGGGGTACAGGCTGATTTTCCTATTTTCACCTACACTTTTCATGGCAAGAATTTTTACATAAATCCTATTTTCATGATTTTGGAATGAAATAGGTGAGAAAACGGGAGCGTGCATACCCGCAAAAGGCCGTTTTTGCGCAATTAGCGTGAAACATTGCTGCGATTTCTGCTAATTGAATAACCCACAGAATTGTTGGATAATTCCTACTAAATTAAGAACTTTAAAGAATAAATGTTCGGTAATGCTTGGTAATGCATAAACCAAAAATAAATAGAATTTTGATAAATATATTCTTGGATGATTATAAAAAATTATTTTTTCTTACAAAAAAAAGGAGATTTATGGTAGACTTACCATGGTTAAATCTCTTTCTGCGAGGTACACTGGGTTCTACAGGGAATACATTGTGGTGTAGAGTTGGATCTTGATCCGAGGCACCAACAGGCTAAAGCTTTGACTGTTCCCAGGATGCATTGCTCTGCCTCCTCTATAACCCCGCCTCCAGGCACTGGACCTCAGTTTCATTAACCAGTCCAATGCAGTAGCAGGTAAAAGAGATGGTAGATGTTAGTCACATAGAACCACATTCTCACGACAGGAGAACAGACTAGCGGCTAATGCCATACAAACTCAAAGAAGCTAAGTGCGTCAGGGTCTGACACCTTGTGGAGCCAAGTGTACCTCGCAGAAAGAGATTTAATCATGGTAAGTCTTACCATAAATCTCCTTTTCTTCAGTGGGGTACACTGGGATTCCACAGGGAAACATCAGGGATGTCCTAAAGCATGGGAGGGGGCGCACTGTAGTGGGCACAAGAAACCGGCATCCAAAGGAAGCATCCTGGGAGGCGGAAGTATTGAAGGCATAGAACCTGATGAACGTGTTCACTGAGGACCACGTAGCCACCTTGCACAATTGTTCAGCGGTCGCGCCACGACGGGACGCCCAAGAAGATCCAACAGACCGAGTAGAATGATCTTTGATAGCAGCAGGAGCTGGAAGACCAGCCTGTGCATAGGCTTGTGCAATCACCATTCTAATCCATCTGGCCAAGGTTTGCTTATTCACAGGCCAGCCACGTTTGTTAAAAATCAAAATGTACAAAAACGGTATCTGACCTCCAGAGGGAGGCAGTCCTCTCTACGTAAATACGGAGAGCCTGTACCACATCCAAAGACCGCTTTTTGGAGGACAAACCAGAAGAGATAAAGGCCGGAACCACAATCTCTTGGTTAAGATGAAAAGATGATACCACCTTAGCTATATAAACAGAGCGAGTTCGAAGAACTGCCCGGTCACGGTTAAAAATCAGATAGGTGGACAACAGGACAAGGCGCTTAAGTCCGACACCCTCCTAGCAGATGCAATAGCCAATAAAAACACGACCTTAAGTGTAAGACATTTAAGATCCACAGACTCAAGAAGTTCAAATGGAGCCTCTTGTAGGGCATTTAAGACAACAGACAGATCCCATGGAGCCACAGGAGGGACATAGGGAGGCTGAATCCGTAAAACGCCCTGAGTGAAAGTATGAACGTCAGGAATAGACGCAATTTTCCTCTGAAACCACACCGACAAGGCAGATATATGAACCTTGAAGGAGGCCAGACGAAGGCCTAAATCTAGGCTTTGTTGCAGAAAAGCCAAAAGCCTAGAAGTTCTAAACGAATAGGCATCATAATTCTTAGCAGCACACCATGTGAAGTAAGAGTTCCAGACCCTGTAATAAATCCGTGCACAAGCCGGTTTGCGAGCCTTCAACATAGTTTGAATAACAGCCTCAGAGAATTCCTTGGCCCTCAGGAGTGAAGCTTCAAGAGCCACGCCGTCAAAGCCAGTCTGGCCAGGTCCGGATTGTCTTGTGCCGCATATTGTGTTATATAACTCCAGAAAAATAATGGAGAACAAACATTTGGAGGAGTTAATAGGGAAAGATCAAGAACCACTTCCTCCTAGTGCTGAAGCTGCTGCCACTAGCCATGACATAGGTGATGAAATGCCATCAACGTCGTCTGCCAAGGCCAATGCCCATTGTGATAGTAGAGGGCATGTAAAATCCAAAAAGCCAAAGTTCAATATAAAGACCCAAAAAAAGAAATTTAAATGGTCCGAGGAGAAACGTAAACTTGCCAATATGCCCTTTACGTCACGGAGTGGCAAGGAACGGCTAAGGCCCTGGCCTATGTTCATGACTAGTGGTTCAGCTTCACATGACGATGGAAGCCCTCATCCTCACGCTAGAAAAATTAAAAGAGTTAAGCTGGAAAGAGCACAGAAAAGAACTGTGCGTTCTGAGATGGTATCACAAATCCCAGAGGAGAGTCCAAGTGTGTCAGTGGTTACGATGCCTAACCTTCCCAACATTGGATGGGAAGAGGTGGCTCCTTCCACCATTTGCATGCCTCCTGCAAGTGCCGGAAGGAGCACCCACAGTCCAGTTCCTGATATTGAAATTGAAGATGTCACTGTTGAAGTACACCAGGATGAGGATATGGGTGTGCTGGCGCTGAGGAGGAAGTTGACGATGAGGAGTCTGAAGGTGATGTGGTTTGTTTAAGTCAGGCACCGGGGAAGACACCTGTTGTACATGGGATAGAGAAGCCCATTTTGATGCCTTGGCAAATTACCAAAAATATACGTTATGGTAAGAACTTCCCGTTGATAACGGTATTTCTCCTATGTCCACAGGTTTCCACAGTATAACATTGGGATATGCTTGAGCATCAGCGGATTGGCACCAAATCGATCATGAGCTTTGTGGCCTCACAGGATGCACCGGGCTCGTCCATATAATCCCGCCCACCGACTCAGTCAAATCAGTTATTTCCAAAGCAATTAGGCAGGAGCATTATGTTGAACCCTATTCAGGCGAGAAGAACACACATGCACACCCTTCCACGCAAGAGGGAAGAGGTTAGTGAGTCTAAAGATTCTCAAATCAGGTGCGTTAGCATGGGATCCCTGTGGAAACCTGTGGACATAGGAGAAATACCGTTATCAACGGTAAGTTCTTACCATAACGTATATTTCTCCGGCTTGGTCCACAGGTTATCCACAGGATAACATTGGGATTTCCCAAAGCAAATTTTTAGTGGTGGGGACGCTCCTAATTGGACAGGAGAACCTTTTAGCCCAAATTCAGCGTCATGAGAGGCAAAGTTATCCAAGGCATAATGTCTAATGAATGTGTTAATGGAAGACCATGTGGCTGCCTTACATATCTGTTCTGCTGAAGCACCATGTTGTGCTGCCCATGTAGGACCTACCTTACGTGTAGAGTGAGCAGAGACATTAGCCGGAACAGGGAGATCAGCACGAGAGTATGCTTCTGTTTAGTAGCAGGCCATCCCCTCTTATAAAATCCGTAGAGACTGAAGAGAGAATCTTTCTGATGGGACTGGTACAATCTACGTAGATTCTTAATGCATGGACTACGTCCAGCGACGCTTCTCTCGCAGACAGTCCTGCTACCTGAAAAGCTGGGACCACAATTTCTTCATTAAGGTGAAACTTATACCCCTTTTCCATTAGTGTAGCACGGGTCGCAGCCGTGTCGCCTGACACGGCTGCGACCCGTGCTACAGCCCCCTGCAGACAGCGCTCACCAACCCGGCAATTGCCGGGTTGGTGACGCGCTAGTGACGCGGCAGGGGCGGCGCTGGGAGATCACATGATCTCCCAGCGCCGCCTTCCCTATGCACTGTGAACGGGAGCCGTGTCGCCTCGACACGGCTCCCGTTCACACTAGACAGCTAGCCGGGTTGAACACGTGTTCAACCCGGCTAGCTACCCGGGTAGGATTCCCGGATCACTTGATCCGGGAATTTGCCGGGGGACCCGTTTACACTAGGGAAAAACAAGGGTAAATGCGCGCCCCCGCGCATTAACCCGTGTTTAAAAAGTCTAGTGGAAAAGGGGTATTAGATACCACCTTTGAAAGATAACCAGACTTAGTTCTGAGAACTGCTTTATCTGGATAAAAAATCAGAAAAGGAGACTTACACGACAGCGCTCCTAAATCTGATACTCTTCTAGCTGATGCCATAGTCAGAAGAAAGAGTACTTTAGCTGTCAACCATTTAAAATCCACTTTCTTAAGTGGTTCAAACGGAGCCCCCTGAAGGGCTTTGAGAACCAGACTTAAATCCCAAGGTACTGCAGGAGGAACAAAAGGCGCAGCATTCCCTGGAAAAAAGTACGCACATCCTGTAAAATAGCAATTTTCTTTTGAAACCATACAGCTAATGCTGAAACTTGAACTCTCAAGGAAGCCACCTTCAAACCCTTATCCATTCCTGCCTGAAGGAAATCTATGATTCTGGATACTCTGAAAGAATTTGGATCCAAATTTCTTTCACTGCACCAATGAATATAGGCTTGCCATATTCGGTGATAAATGCGAGCAGAGGAAGGTTTCCTTGCTCTAAGCATTGTTTGAATTACCTGTTGTGAAAAACCTCTTGATCTTAGGATAGAGGTTTCAACAGCCATGCCGTCAAAGACAGCCGATCCAGATGCTTGTGACAACAAGGACCCTGCATTAGTAGATCTGGACGTTGAGGGAGCAGAATTGGTGCATCCGACATCCTCTGCAGATCTATGTACCAATGCCTCCTTGGCCAAGCCGGAGCTATTAGAATCACGGCACCCTTTGCTTGCTTTATTTTCCTCACCACCCTGGGTAGCAGGGTGATTGGAGGAAACAGATATGCCAGATGAAATTCCCATTTCACTGACAGTGCGTCCACCAGGGTCGCTCCGGGGTCTTTTGTTCTTGACCTGTATACCGGAACTTTGTGATTCAGACGGGATGCCATGAGATCTATCTCTGGCAACCCCCACTTGTCTACTAGAGTCTGAAAGACCTCCGCGTGTAGAGCCCATTTGGTTTCCTGAATGGGGTGCCAACTGAGGAAGTCCGCTTCCCAGTTTAAGACTCCTGGAACAAACACTGCGGATAATGCTGGAAGATGGAGTTCTGCCCACTTTAGTATGTGACTTACCTCCTCCATTGCTCTTTGGCTGCGAGTTCCTCCCTCATGGTTGAGGTACGCTACAGCCGTTGCATTGTCCGAGCGGATCTGGACTGATTTTCCTTGCCTGAATCAGTGCCATGTATATGGCTCATAGTTCCAACAAATTTATTGGCAGGCAACTTTCTTTTTTGGTCCATTGTCCCTGGAACCATAATTTTCCGGACACTGCTCCCCAGCCCTGAAGACTAGCATCCGTTGTGAGGATCTCCCAATCTGATATCCAAAAGGGTCTCCCCTTGTCTAGATGGGAAGTCTGTAGCCACCATGCTAACAACCTTTTTACACTTACCGGAAGTACCATCATTTGTTTCTTTATTGTCTGATGTACTCCATTCCATCTGGTTAGGATCAGATGTTGCAAAGGTCTTGAGTGGAATTGTGCATATTCCACCATGTCGAATGTCGACACCATCAACTCCATCACTCGGATAGCCGTGGAACTGATATTGTTTGACTGTGCAACAATTCCTGAATCATCAACAGCACCTTGGATATTTTTCCCACAGGTAGAATTATCCTCTGCTGACCTGAATCCAATACAGCCCCTAAATGAATCATCCGTTGTGATGGAATTAGAGACGACTTTGGCCATTATATGAGCCATCCATGTTTCTGTAGACAAGTTATTGTCTGTTGGAGATGGCTTAAAAGCAATTCCTGGGACTGTGCCAGGATTAAAAGATCGTCGAGATATGGAAAAATTCTTATCCCCTGTTTGCGGAGATAAGCTGCCATAACCAGCATAATCTTGGTAAATACTCTGGGGGCTGTAGCCAACCCAAAGGGTAAGGCTTGGAACTGAAAATGTTGCTGGAGGATAGCGAACCTGAGATAACACTGATGGGACAATGCTATTGGCACATGCAGGTAAGCATCATGTATATTTAGAGACACCATGTAATCCCCTGGTTCCATGGCCAAAATTATGGAACGTAATGTTTCCATATGGAACCTCGGTACCCAAATGTATTTGTTCAACATTTTGAGATTGAGAATGGGTTGAAACGACCCATTTGATTTCTGGACCAAGAATAGGTTGGAGTAAAACCCCTTCCCCCATTGTTCCAGAGGTACTGGGACGATTACTCCTGACTGAAGCAATTTGTGAACTGCTTCTTGCAGTGCCCTGGCCCTCGTCTCTATGTGAGACGGGCTGGTACAAAAAAACCTTCGAGGAGGCTGATTTTTGAATGGGAAAACATAACCCCGAGGTACCTCTTCTTGCACCCAAGCATCTGTTGTCGACTGTTGCCATATGTGTGCAAACTGAAGAAGACGGCCCCCTACCTTGGAGTCCCCCAATTGGAGGCCTGCACCCTCGGGCTGATGGTTTCTGTTCTGGTTTGGAAGCTGGCCCTCTAGTGGCCCACTGCTTCCTCGTTTTACCAGACTTATTGTACTGGGTTTGCTTAGGTTCATTCTTACCTTTTGTTTTACCATGCCACCAAAATGGCCTAAAACCTGAACCCCTAGGTTTAGGAGTATAACTGGCAGGAAATTTAACCTTCTTGGATTCAGCTTCTGACTCCAGAATTTCTGTCAATTCCTTACCAAAAAGAATGTTCCCAACAAAAGGCAAAGCTTCCAGAACCTTTTTGGATTCTTTCCATGTACGTAGCCAAATTGCTCTGCGAGCGGCTACCGTTAAGGCTGAAGCTTTGAAAGCAATCGTACCCATATCCATTGCTGCTTCTTCTAGAAATAGTGCAGCCTGTTTCATATGAGACTCCTGCTCCCTAGTAGGTGCTAAAAGCTCATTCTCTAATTCTTCAGCCCATTCAACTACCACTTTTGCCATCCAGGCCGAGGCCATGGCCGGCCTTATGACTGCCCCTGACAGGGAAAAAATGTTTTTCAAAAAACCATCCACTCTCCTGTCTGTGACGTCAATTAATGATGTTGAAGGCAAAGGTAAAATGGATTTTCGCACCAGTCGAATGACGTGCGTATCTACTTTAGGAGGCACTTCTCTTTTTAAACAGTCCCCAGTTGGAAAAGGGTAGTACGAATCCCATTTCCTTGGGATTTTATATTTCTTTTTGGGTGTATCCCAAGGTTCCTCCATAATTTCTGTCAGTTCCTCTGACCCTGGAAATTCTACCCTCACTGTTCTGGGACGTTTAAACACAAGTGCTTTAGTTTTTACTACGGGCTCAACTGAATCTTCCAGAGACAGAATAGCCTTCATTGCTCCAATTAACTCAGCTATATCTTCTGAGCTGAAGCCCTCTATTTGTTCTTCATAAGGTGAAGTAGAGTATATGGAGTCATCATCTGTTGTATCCTCCTGTGTAGCTTGCGAATTGGATGATATATTTACCTTCGGTTTATCAGCTTGTTGACTTGTAGAAGCTGTAGGGTCTATACCATAAGATGGGAGCTGCATGTAAGGGTTAACCGTGTAACCTATTCCTGCGATAGGAGCTGCAGAGGACAACCTGTCAGCTATACTGGATAGAGTCTGTGCAAATATGGCCCAGGGTGGATCTATTTGTTGTTGAACAGGGATCTGCCTAGTAGTCTGCTGAAATCAAAAGCAATTTGCACACAATCCACTATTTCCCAAGGACTGAGTTATTAACCCCACCTTGCAGGATAAACATGTTTTGAGTGTTGGTGTCACCTTTGCCGATCTTAAACATGATAAATAATCAACTCATCCACAGTACTACACAATCTGTGACTGAAAACACTTTATATTGCATAAAAAGTGATATCAATCTGATCCCCAACCCAGATTGATATCACTGACCCAATGTCAGAAAAACCCCCACTGACAAACATATATAAAGTCAGCAATCACACTAGCAGTCAGCCACATGATATTATTAGTCATATGAGCATATTATCAACTATAAACACATTCAAGTATGTAGGCGTACATTTACTGTTTTCTGTATTATACAGTTATCTTAATGTATTCAGACGCGATTGCGGAGAAAACTACAGCATTGTACAAAAACTCATATGCAATAGGCACTAAACTTAATTATTCATACTAACATAGTAGATAGAATTTTAGTGCTGTATAACCCTTACTCTGTAGAGTGAGATACAGAGAGACTTACCCCACTTCCAGGATCGATCAATACGTTAGCAAACCGCTGAGTGGATCCAGACGCTACTAGTGTACACAGCCGCTCCAGTATTTTTATTGGACACAGACGCTCAGTGAACGTTAGTGCATGCAAACGCTCTGTCTGCGACCCAGTCTCTTAGCGGTCAAACTTTAGTGTATACAGACGCAGCGCCATGCTGCGACTGAGTTCCCTCGTGGTAGCGTCTGAGACGGAAGTGAGGCAATCAGTTCATGGCGGGAGACGCTCGGAAACTGGTCATGAACTGGGGGGGAGGGGCGACCAGGAGAGCTTCTGACTCCCCACCGCTGACATCAACCCTAGGGATCGCAGCCTCAAACTATTCCTGGCGCCTTCTGATCCCTAAAGCTTAGCGCTAGAGCACCTGTGGTGGTGGCGCGCCAGCTACTGTTTGGTAGTCTCCTCCCAAATCAGTGCGGCTGTGTCCGTATTCCCCCTCTAAGCGGAACCGATGCCTTACCTTCTCCCCATGCTCCGGCCACAGCCTGGTCACGTCTGCTGGACCTGCTAGCAACATCCGACACAGACGCCCGTCGAGACAGCACTTGTACCATGGGTAAGCGTTGTTGCGACCCGGCGGAGAGTTGTTGGAGCGACTCTTTCCAATATGTGTGTAAGACGCTGTTAGGAAAGTTCACTCAAAAAGAGGTAAGACTATAAAAATAAATCAAAAAAAGCTCTTAGGGCTGCTAAACACAGCAGCCCTGTGACCATGGTTTGACTTCTGCCGCACCAAACAAAAAACTGATTTGACTGAGTCGGTGGGTGGGATTATATGGACGAGCCCGGTGCATCCTGGGAGGCCACAAAGCTCGTGATCAATTTGGTGCCAATCCGCTGACGCTCCATCATATCCCAATGTTATCCTGTGGATAACCTGTGGACCCAGCCGGAGAAAAGCCACCTCTTGGGTGTGGAAATATTTCTCCACAAATCCGGACAACAGGTGTCAAGCCATCTGTTGCCTCTGTCAATCTGTAATAAGTAGGGGTAAGGATGTTAACCACCTAGGAACATCCTCCCTTATACGTCACCTGCTGCGCATTCATCAGAAGTGCATTCATCAGAAGTCAGTGTCAAGTTGTGAAACTTTGGGTTAGAGTGTAAGCAGTCCACTGACACCTAAATCCCTTCTTTCTCTTGTACCCAAGCTCCTGCAAGCCACACCACCAACTCCCTCAACGTCAACTTCCTCCTAAGTCAGGAACGTCAGTAGTACTGCAGGCCATCTCACTGTCAAGACTGAGGAGTCCTCTCCTAACCGGGATTCCTCCGGAGGATCCTTGAGTGGTACACCTGCTGTTGCTGCCGCTGCTGTTCTTGCTGTTGGTAGTCGATTGTCATCCCAGAGGGGAAGTCGGAAGACCACTTGTGCTACTTCCAGTAAGCAATTGACTGTCCAACAGTCCTTTGTGAGGAAGTTGAAATATGACAGCAGTCATCCTTTTGCAAAGCTGATAACTGAGGCCTTGATACTTATGTTGGTGTTAGACGTGCATCTGGTATCCGCCATTAGTTCAGTGGGACTTAGAGAATTGATGGAGATAGTGTGTCCTCTGTATCAAATCCCATATAGGTTCCACTTCTCTAGGCGGTTGTATGCAGTGTCCACTTAACCACGGACATGTGGACAAGTGGAACAGGGCAGACTAAGGACTATATGACTGTAACAGCCCACTGGGTAGATGTATGGCCTCCCGCAGCAACAACAGCAGCGGCAACAGTAGCAGCATGTCGCAAACACCAACTCGTTCCTAGGCAGGCTACGCTATGTATCACAGCTTTCTGTAAGAGACACACAGCTGACAACCTCTTACGGAAACTGAGGGACATCATCGCAGAATGGCTTACCCAAATTGGACTCTCCTGGAGATTTGTGATATTGGACAATGCCACCAA
This sequence comes from Pseudophryne corroboree, assembly GCF_028390025.1. Classification (NCBI taxonomy): domain Eukaryota; kingdom Metazoa; phylum Chordata; class Amphibia; order Anura; family Myobatrachidae; genus Pseudophryne; species Pseudophryne corroboree. Next base: position 706,471,649 of record NC_086448.1, on the reverse strand, counting down.
TATAGTGCGTGCATTACATGTGGGCAAATTCCAGCACGTCCCATGTTTTGCACATACAATTCATTTGGTGGTGCAGATTTTTTTTTTAGAATGACAGGGGAGTACAGGAGATGGTGTCGGTGGCCCGAAAAATTGCGGGCCACTTTCGACATTCTGCCACCACGTGGCAAAGACTGGAGCACCAGCAAACACTCCTGAACCTGCCCTGCCATCAACTGAAGCAAGAGGTGGTAACGAGGTGGAATTCAACACTCTATATGCTTCAGAGGATGGAGGAGCAGCAAAAGGCCATTAAAGCCTATACATCCACCTACGATATAGGCAAAGGAGGGGGAATGCACCTGACTCAAGCGCAGTGGAGAATGATTTCTGTCTTGTGCAAGGTTCGCTAACCCTTCGAACTTGCCACACGTGAAGTCAGTTCAGATACTGCCAGCTTGAGTCAGGTCATTCCCCTCATCAGGCTTTTGCAGAAGCAGCTGGATAAATTGAAGGAGGAGCTAAGACGGAGCGATTCCGCAAAGTATGTGGGACTTGTGGATGGAGCCCTTTATTCGCTTTGCCAGGATTCAAGAGTGGTCAATCTGTTGAAATCAGAGCACTACATTTTGGCCACCGTGCTCGATGCTAGGTTTAAAGCCTACGTTGTATCTCTCTTTCCATTAGACACAAGTCTGCAGAGGTGCAAAGACCTGCTGGTGAGTAAATTGTCAACTCAAGCGGAACGTGACCCGTCAACAGCTCCTCCTTCAATTTCTTCCGCCACTGGGGCTGCATGGAAAAGGATAAGATTTCTTAGCCCACCCACTGGCGGTGATGCAGGGCAGTCAGGAGCGAAAGCTGACATCTGGTCTGGACTGAAGGACCTGCCAACAACTACTGACATGTCTACTGTCACTGCATATGATTCTGTCACCATTGAAAGAATGGTGGAGGATTATATGAGTGACAACATCCAAGTAGTCATGTCAGACAGTCTGTACGTATACTGGCAGGAAAAAAGAGGCAATTTGGATGCCCTTGCACAAATTGGCTTTATTTTACCTAAGTTGCCCCCCCTCCAGTGTGTACTCCAAAAGAGTGTTTAGTGCAGCCGGTAACCTTGTCAGCGATCGGCGTAGGAGGTTACTTCCACAAAATGTGGAGAATGTTATGATTCCAGCACTCCTGGCCAGAGGAGATCTTATGACAATGACCGGAGCACTGGAATGGAATGCTGGGAACGGGAGCAGGAAAGAATAATAGCCCCTGGCGCCCTAACTCTGTTGTCTCACCCGTGCTATCGGAAATCCCTTGCGAGACTATGGTTTCTTGAGCCCTTGGCAGCCGCGTTTGAAGGGCGGATTATGTCTGCCCAACTCCGATGCCCCCCGGTCTTAATGAGAGACAAAGGGAAATCCGAGGCAGGATGATAACAAGAGGACCTCTAGCTAACAACAGGCCAGGGGCTACGAGCTAACTAAAAAACCTAAAGTATGTGCGGAAAAACCGCCAGGGAAAAGGACAACCAAAATCCACTTGTCCAATACTCCTACCCGGCACCGCCGGATACCAGAGTGGACCTGTGGAAGCGGAACCCTCCGCAAAATGCTCCAAACACAAATAATAAAGGGTAAAGCGGCCGAGCCGCTACACACGGCAGAGCCGCGACTCACGAACACCACTGGATGTTAAACAGTGATCGGTCAGGACTCCAGGGACGAGATGATAACTCCCGAGTACAGGACTTCAGAGGACTGGAACGACCGGATACAGCAAGACTGGAAACAGACTCTCAGCAACCAAAGACAGCATGCAGGAAGCTATTACCGGCGTCTGTGAGAAGCCCTGAGGGTGTATTTAAACAGGAGTCCTCCAATCAGCTGCTGACAGAGCTGATTAGAATGAATGCCATGCAGCTGCCTTGCTGCACGGCCAGAGATCAGGTGCACCTATTAATTAAACAGGACCCAGCAACGGGGAACGCGGTCCGCCAGTGGCGTCCCCGTTGCTAGGGTCCGTGCGGCTCAGCGCGCCCGGCGTCTAGCGTTGCTAGGGAGCCGGCGGCTGTACGCGCACGGCGTCCCTAGTTGCTAGGCGCCGGGCCGCGCAGATGAGCGGACCCCGGCGCCTAACAGTACCCCCCCCTTGAGGAGGGGTCAAGGAACCCCTAAAGCCAGGTTTCCGAGGAAATTCCCGAAAAAATGCCCTCTTGAGCCTCGGGGCATGAAGATCCTTATCCAAGACCTTTCCTCCGGACCATAGCCTCTCCAGTGCACCAGAAAATAAAGCCGGCCCCGGGACAATTTGGAATCGAGAACCTTCTCCACCAAGAACTCCTGTTGTTCCTGTACATCCACCGGAGATCTACCCTGAGAGATCCTCCTTGGAAATCTACTGGAAGAAACGTATAGTTTCAACAGGGAGCAATGAAACGTATTTCCAATCCTAAGAGATCTTGGTAAACGTAACCGGAAGGCAACTGGGTTGACTCTTTTAATAATAAGAAATGGCCCAATAAATTTGGGTCCCAATCTAGCCGAGGATTGTCGAAGCCTGATGTTACGAGTCGACAACCATACCCTATCTCCCACCTTAAAAGTGCAAGGACGTCGGAGCCTGTCAGAAAATTTCTTCTCTCGAAAGGCCGCTTTTCTGAGAGCAAGGTGCACTTTTTTCCAAATGGCTCTGAGATGGGAGGTTAAGGTTAGCGGGGAGACTGAGGAATGATGAAAAAAAGAATTAGCTCTGGGGTGAAAACCAAAAACTGAAAAGAATGGAGACACTTTAGTGGAGGAATGACAGGAATTATTGTAAGCAAACTCCGCCAACGGAAGAAACTCGGACCAATCATTCTGGAGTTTGGCTGAATACAAACGCAAATACTGTTTCAATGATTGGTTAACTCGCTCGGTTTGCCCGTTGGATTGTGGGTGGTAACCGGATGTTAACGACAATTTCATCTTTAATGAAGCACAAAAACACTTCCAGAATTGTGCGATGAATTGTGGACCCCGATCAGAAACAATATCAGTAGGCAACCCATGAAGTCTGAAAACATGGCGGAGAAACAAAACTGCCAACCCTTGGGCAGATGGCAGTCGGGGAAGAGCAATGAAATGAGCCATCTTGCTAAAACGGTCCACTACCACCCATATGACTCGGAATCCGGCTGAAAGGGGAAGGTCTACCACAAAATCCATGGAAATATGAGACCATGGCCTGAGAGGGACATTTAAGGGCATAAGTTGCCCGATAGGCAAGGAACCGATGTGCACAAACCTGACATGAAAAAACAAACTCCTTAACGTCTTTAGAAAGACCAGGCCACCATACTGAGCGGGAGACTAACTCCAAAGTCTTAGAGATTCCCGGATGCCCGGAAACTTTGTTATCATGGAATTCAGTCAAAACAGTAGCTCTCAAAAACTCAGGGACGTAAAGACGACCAGCAGGAGTATTTCCAGGAGCTTGGTGTTGAAGCTGTTTTAACTGGGTAAATAAATCTTGTGTGAGGCCTGCCCAAATGACCGAAGATGGAAGTATGGGAGTAACAGGACTGTTATTGTGAACCGGAAGAAAACTGCGTGACAGGGCATCAGCCTTGGTATTCCTGGAACCAGGCCTGAAAGTGATTATGAATTTGAAACGAGTAAAAAATAAAGCCCAACGTGCCTGCCGGGCATTAAGCCGCTTAGCTGATTCGATGTATTGCAGGTTTTTATGGTCAGTCAATACTGAAATGGTATGTTTTGCTCCCTCCAGCCAATGCCTCCACTCCTCGAAAGCCCACTTTATCGCCAGTAACTCCCGATTACCAACGTCATAGTTGGATTCAGCGGAGGAGAATTTCCTGGACATAAAGGCACAAGGATGTAACTCCAGAGACTCCGGATCCTTTTGAGAAAGGATAGCCCCCACTCCAACCTCCGAGGCATCAACCTCCACAACAAAGGGCAATTCCGGATTGGGATGTCTGAGGACTGGAGCCGAGACAAAGGTTTGTTTCAAGGCCCGAAAGGACAACTCTGCTTCACGCGACCAGTTGGTAGGATCCGCTCCTTTCTTTGTCAGAGCTACAATGGGAGCAACCAGGTCAGAAAAAGAATGAATGAACCTCCTATAATAATTCGCATACCCTAAAAAGCGCTGAATTGCTTTTAAATTGGTGGGTTGCGCCCAACTAAGGATGGCCTGGAGCTTCTTTGGTTCCATGGAAAATCCCTGAGGGGAAATAATGTACCCTAAAAAAGATACCTCCGTGACATGAAACTCACACTTCTCCAGCTTGGCATATAAATGATTCTCACGTAACTTCTGAAGAACCAGACGCACCTGGGTAACATGTTGTTCCATTGATTCAGAATAAATCAGGATGTCGTCTAAGTAAACGACCACGAATTTCCCTAGGAAGTCACGGAGCACATCATTATTGAGGTCTTGAAAAACTGCTGGAGCATTGGACAAGCCGAACGGCATCACCAGGTACTCGTAGTGACCTGACTGAGTACTGAAGGCCGTCTTCCACTCATCTCCAGATTTGATTCGGATGAGGTTGTACGCTCCTCTAAGGTCAATTTTAAAAAAAATCACAGCCGAACGTAGCTGATCAAAGAGTACAGATATCAGCGGCAAAGGATAAGTATTTTTAACTGAGATCTTATTCAGGGCTCTAAAGTCAATGCAAGGTCTAAGCGAGCCATCCTTTTTCTCCACAAAGAAGAAACCTGCACTTAAAGGAGATTTTGATGGTCTAATAAATCCTTTCCCTAGGCTCTCCTTAACATAATCATTCATGGCCGCAGTTTCTGGCCCGGATAAAGCATATAATCTTCCCTTTGGTAATGCGGCACCAGGAATAAGCTCAATAGCACAATCATACGGCCGATGAGGAGGCAGAATGTCCGCATTGCCTTTGGAGAACACATCAGCAAACTCCTGGTATTCCACAGGAATGAGTTCAGGAATGGCAGCTGCTACTCTGACTGGAAACGTAATACATTCCCTATCACAAAAGGTACCCCATTGTGAAATCTCCCCCGACCGCCAATCAATGGTGGGGTTATGAAAGGCCAGCCAAGGGTGACCCAGAACTACTGGAACTGCTGGGCAATGAGTAAGGAAGAACTCGATTTTTTCAGAATGTAGAGCTCCTACTGTAAGTAATACAGGGGGTGTACGTAGAGAAATAACCCCATTGGACAGTGGACTCCCATCTAAGCCATGCATGGTGACACACCTACCCAAAGGTAACTGAGGAATGCCTAAGGCCTTAGCCCAAGTTAAATCCATAAAGTTTCCTGCAGCTCCACTGTCAACAAAAGCCGACACCGAAGAACTGAGGCTGCCAAAGGAAACTTTTACTGGGACTAAAAGGGAGTTATTCGAGGAGATAAGCTGCAGACCTAGGTGAACCCCCTCACAATTAACCTGGTCAAAGCGTTTCCCGACTTGTTCGGACAATTGCGAGAAAAATGTCCCTTACCCCCACAGTACAGGCAAAGACCAGAATTTTGCCTTCTGGCTCTTTCTTCAGGAGACAGCCGGGAGAGACCCATCTGCATGGGCTCCTCTACGTCCTCAGGAATGGAATATACACACGGACTTGACCTTACAGGTGCTCCTTTTTCAGCCCTCCGCTCTCTGAGACGACGATCTATCTTAATAGAAAGCTCCATGAGCTTATCGAGAGTCTCAGGAGCGGGGTACTGAAGGAGACTGTCTTTTATAGACTCTGATAAGCCGAGGCGAAACTGACTGCGCAGGGCTGGGTCATTCCAGCCACAGTCGTTCGACCAACGGCGAAACTCCGTACAATAAACCTCTGCAGGATTTCTACCCTGTCTGAGAGCGCGCAACTGACTTTCAGCGGACGCCTCTCTATCAGGGTCATCATACAAGAGCCCTAAAGACCCAAAAAAAGCGTCCACTGACAACAATGCCGGATCCTCTGCTTTTAAACCAAATGCCCAGGTCTGAGGATCCCCCTGGAGCAAAGAAATAATAATCCCGACCCGCTGAGATTCAGTACCCGAGGAAATCGGTCTTAAACAAAAATAAAGTTTACAGGATTCTTTAAAATTAAAAAACTCTTTCCTATCACCAGAAAAACGGTCAGGCAAATGCATCTTTGGTTCAGGAACTACCCTCGGGGAAGCTCGCAAAAGATCTTCCTGCGACTTCACCCGAAGAGAAAGATCCTGAACCATCTGAGTAAGTTCTTGAATCTGGCTGACTAAGAGCTGACCAGGATTTGTCCCTAAACCTGTAGGATTCATGAGGCCGATAAACTCTCACAAAACTGAATAAGAAAAAATTAAACCCTGTTTAATTTTAAGTTTTGGTATGGCCGGTAATAATGTTATGATTCCAGCACTCCTGGCCAGAGGAGATCTTATGACAATGACCGGAGCACTGGAATGGAATGCTGGGAACGGGAGCAGGAAAGAATAATAGCCCCTGGTGCCCTAACTCTGTTGTCTCACCCGTGCTATCGGAAATCCCTTGCGAGACTATGGTTTCTTGAGCCATTGGCAGCCGCGTTTGAAGGGCGGATTATGTCTGCCCAACTCCGATGCCCCCCGGTCTTAATGAGAGACAAAGGGAAATCCGAGGCAGGATGATAACAAGAGGACCTCTAGCTAACAACAGGCCAGGGGCTACGAGCTAACTAAAAAACCTAAAGTATGTGCGGAAAAACCGCCAGGGAAAAGGACAACCAAAATCCACTTGTCCAATACTCCTACCCGGCACCGCCGGATACCAGAGTGGACCTGTGGAAGCGGAACCCTCCGCAAAATGCTCCAAACACAAATAATAAAGGGTAAAGCGGCCGAGCCGCTACACACGGCAGAGCCGCGACTCACGAACACCACTGGATGTTAAACGGTGATCGGTCAGGACTCCAGGGACGAGATGATAACTCCCGAGTACAGGACTTCAGAGGACTGGAACGACCGGATACAGCAAGACTGGAAACAGACTCTCAGCAACCAAAGACAGCATGCAGGAAGCTATTACCGGCGTCTGTGAGAAGCCCTGAGAGTGTATTTAAACAGGAGTCCTCCAATCAGCTGCTGACAGAGCTGATTAGAATGAATGCCATGCAGCTGCCTTGCTGCACGGCCAGAGATCAGGTGCACCTATTAATTAAACAGGACCCAGCAACGGGGAACGCGGTCCGCCAGTGGCGTCCCCGTTGCTAGGGTCCGTGCGGCTCAGCGCGCCCGGCGTCTAGCATTGCTAGGGAGCCGGCGGCTGTACGCGCACGGCGTCCCTAGTTGCTAGGCGCCGGGCCGCGCAGACGAGCGGACCCCGGCGCCTAACAGAGAAGATGATGTTCATCAAAATGAATTATAAATACCTCTGGGAAGACCTTTACCAGCAATTGCCTCCAGACAGTACAGAGGGACCTGTGACGGTGGATTCCAGTGGGGACAAATTAATACTCTGTGAGGAGGAGGATGTACACAGTGAAAGGGGTGAGGAATCGGAGAATGAGGTCGTCATCTTGCCTCTGTAGAGCCAGTTTGTACAAGGAGAGATTGATTGCTTGTTTTTTTGGTTGGGGCCCAAACAAACCAGTCATTTCAGCCACAGTCGTGTGGCAGACCCTGTCGCTGAAATGATTGGTTTGTTAAAGTGTGCATGTCCTGTTTATAGAACATAAGGGTGGGTGGGAGGGCCCAAGGACAATTCCATCTTGCACCTCTTTTTCTTCTTATCAGCATGTGCTGTTTGGGGACTATGTTTTTTAAAGTGCCATCCTGTCTGACACTTCTGTATATGTCCAGTGGTACTGCCATTTAATTCCAGTGATTTGGACGTATAATTCCAGTGATTTTGCCATTTCATTCCAGTGATTTGGACGTATAATTCCAGTGATTTGGACGTATAATTCCAGTGGGAATTGTTTGTGTCGCTTGGCTTAGTCATACAGCTACCTCATTGACCTTTTCGACATCTTTGCATGAGGTGCTGTTCGGGGCCTAGTTTTTGGAAAGTGCCATCCTGTCTGACACTGCCGTATGAGTCCAGGGGTACTGCTATATTAGTCCTGGGGTTCCGCCGTATAAGTCCACCAATTGCAGAATTTTTTTTAAATGACAGGGTCATGCTGGAGATGCTGTCAGTGGACCAAACAATTGCGGCCCACTCTCAACATTTAGCCAGTGAGTGGAAATGAATGTTATTGAGGTTAATAATACCGTAGGAGCAAAATTACCCCCAAATTCTGTGATTTTAGCCGTTTTTATGTGTTTTTCAAAAATCATCCAGATCCAAAACCAAAACACGATAGGGTGGTTTTGGCAAAACCAAGCCAAAACCAAAACACGAAAGTGGAATTAGAACCAAAACCAGAACACAAAACACGAAAAGTGCCAGCCGCACATCTCTACTTCCAAGTTCCAACCCACTCTATGGCAGGCATTATTCCTTCTAAATAGTGCACCTGCTTGTCCTTTATTTCCTAGAGGCTTCTATTCATGGTTTCCAGCATCAGGTCTGTTTTTTATTCCCTGGAAGCTCCACCCCCTGCTCCCCCTCCCACTGTTCTCCAGATTTGGCTGGTGGCTCCGAAAGAAAATAAAATTGAAAACCATGTTCATGTTGCATAATTTGTTTTGCTTTTTTTCTACAGTAATTAAAATTGAAATAGAAAAACTAACTTTTACAGTTCTAACTTCTACAGTTGAAATCTAACATTTAGACATGTAAAAACTGATACTACATACTGTAGCTACACTTGTGTGCTGTAAGTCAATTTTGTGTGACTTACAGTATTTTGTTTTTAACATGGGCCCACCTTCTGACATTTCTGGAGTCTGATTACACAAAACCTGTTTCATGTGAAGCCAGGATCGGGATCAGTACGAAATCCCGCTGGACGGGATCCCGGCAGTCGAAATACCGACACCGGAATCCCGACCAGCAGAATCCCGACAGAGGTGGCGAGCGGAACGCAGCCCCTTGTGGTCTCGCTGTGCTGCCACGCTGCGGGCACGGTGCCTTGCTACGCTCGGCACACTATTTTATTCTCCCTCTATGGGTGTCGTGGACACCCACGGAGGGAGAATATGTCGGGATTGTGCCGGTCGGGATTCCAGTGTCGGTATTTCGACCGCCGGGATTCCATCAGGCGGGATCTTGACCGCATCCCCCAGGATCTTTATATACATTAAATATAAAAATACAATCACAAGGACACTAGCAGATTTGTATATAAAAGGAGAAAGAAAACTATTGATAAAAGCATTCTAATATTGGAAATAAATACAAAAGCTTTTCTGTACTGTAATATGAGCAATATTTTAGTGTTTTAATTGAGGTTTTTTTACAGTGTACTCATTTCTTGGATATTCTTGGAACTGGATAATTATATATCTAGTTCTGTAATATCAGGGTATAAGTTACAACACTTGTCAGATTATAGTAATGTACTCATCCCTGACAATATGGCTTACATAGCAATGGTTAATCAGGTTTAAACTAATAGATCCTGGTAGTGCACATGTGATCTGTTGTAGACAAGAAAACATTTACATGTGAGACTAGCATTGCTGCTTTAAAATAATAATTAGCACATGTGATTTGGTTGGAATACATAAAGAGGTAGCAATGATAATGTTCCAAAAAAGTAACGAAAGGACCAAATGTAGTACTGTAGACTGTGCGGAAGCAGACGTGATTCCAGCGGAATTGTCATTAGATTTAAAACAGCAATTCCTCTCATGGCAAAACCAGGTTGTTTTTTCCTTTAAACTAATTGTCACATGAAATCTGTGCCATGTGACACATTTTGAAAACCAACAGAAATGTTATCTGTTCAAACTGCAGAGTCAGCATTGTTCAGACTGTTGTCAGTGTTCTGAATTATATTTTTCTTAAATATTGTAGTTTCCTGACCATTCCAAATTGTTTGAATTTATTAAAGTTTCTACAAACACATAGGGGGTAATTCAGACTTGATGGTAGCAGCAAATTTGTTAGCCGTTGGGCAAAACCATGTGCACTGCAGAGGAGGGGGGGGGGGGGGGGGGGGGAGCAGATATAACATGTGCAGAGAGAGTAGATTTGGGTGGGGTGTGATCAAACTGAAATCTAAATTGCAGTGTAAAAATAAAGCAGCCAGCATTTACTCTGCACAGAAACAAAATAACCCACCCAAATCTAACTCTCTCTGCACATGTTATATCTGCCCCCCCTGCAGTGCACATGGGTGGTCATTCCGAGTTGATCGCAGCCAGCAACTTTTTGCTGCTGCTGCGATCAACTAGCACACGCCTATGGGGGAGTGTATTTTAGCTTAGCAGGGCTGCGATTGCCTGTGCAGCCCTGCTAAGCGAAAATTTTTTAAAGCAGAAGTAGACTTGCCCTGGACATACTTACCCTGTGCGATGGATCCAGCTATGATGGGCCCGGCTTTGACGTCACTCCTCCGCCCTCCGTTCTGCTGGACACGCTTGCGTTACACTCACCACTCCCCGAAAATGGCTCCAAACGGTCCGGATCTGCCCTGTCACGCCTCCTTCCTGTCAATCTTCTGTGCGGTCTGCTCTGCAACCGCTTCCTTCTCAAGACGCGACGTAACCCGGCGACAGCAACGTTGCGCATGCGCACTGCGCCCGCTGCGCATGCGCATTCCGCACCGATTCGCACCGCAGCGATAAACCGCTGCGTGCGAACGGGTCGGAATGACCCCCATGGTTTTACCCAACTGCTAACAAACACTGACAGTAGGCACATGCCGGAACTCTGCCCACTCTCTTTATATGTCTCACTGTCTGCTTGTAGCTGTGCAGCAGGGTTACTTCTGTCCTGCTACATCACTCTTTGTCCCATCGGCTGCAGCACCTCTTTCTGTCCCTGCTGCTGCAGCACCTCTCTCTGCATTATAAGGTGCAGAGTAACATGTACAGTATAAGCGGCTCTACTGCAGCATAACATGTGTAAGCGGCTCTACTGTGTTGTGTAATGTGTATACCGGGCTCTGCTGTGTGCCGTAAAGTGTATAAGGGGTACTGCTAATTGGTGTAATGTTAATAACGGACAATACTGTGCGGTGTAATGTGAATAGCGGACAATACAGTAAGGTGTCATCTGAATTGGTACTATGCTGTGGCCACACCCCTTCCCCATGAAGCCATGCCCCTATATTTTTGCTGCGCGCCCCTAATTTAAACATGGGGCACCCAAAGGAAACCTTCGCCCTGAGATCCACAAGGTCTAGAACCGGCCCTGCCATCGATTTAGGATTTTTAAATATTTTTTATTTTCAAATGTAACATGTACCCAAGTCAGTACAGGAGAGGGGGCACCGAAACATACCCTTGCTCCGGGCACCATGGCACCTAGCTACACCTCTGCATGCAAATGGTTATTTTTCCACTATGTGTCTGTCTAAATCACTACAAAGTCACACAGCTCATGTGTTCCACAGTGTGTCTGCACAGAGGTACAGTAGGGATGGATACACACAGTCTCATAAATATATTGGGAAGTAACTATTCAGACTCATGGAGATGTGGAGGTGCTGTGGATGTGTCGCTGGCATGTTGCATAACTGATTGCAATCTCAGACACCTAATAGATTGCATTCAGGGCCATACTCTGTTGGAGAATCTGTGTGCGACTCTGAATCAACCACATGTACTGCTGATCTGTTATGAGAGCGTCTTCTGACGGAGCAGAGGATCAGAGATGCCGGCAGGAGGTGTCTATTTACAGTAGAAACCTCCTGCTGCCTTCACATAATTTGCCTCATTTACAGAAATTGCAGTGTCAACATCTGTGTGTCAGCGTCAGTGTCTTTCAGCATCTGTGTGTCAGTATCTCTGCCAGCATCTGTGTGTCAGCATCTGTGTGTCTGTATGCCAGTGTCTGTGTGTCAGTGTCTCTGTCAGCGTCTGTGTGTCTGGACTGGATGTGTGTCAGCGTTCGTGTGTCAATGTCAGTGTGTTAAAGTCTCTGTGTCAGAAATCTTGGGCCCCATACAGTGTTATCTGAGGGGCCCCCTCATATCAATATATATATATATATATATATATATACATACATTTATAAACAGTTTCTTATATAGCGCAGTAAATTTACTGTATATATTTATATATATATAATTATATATATATATATATATATATATATATATATAAAATAAACTGTAGCTAGGCACTCCGGATACATACTACATCCAAATGGGGTGCCATCCCAAATGTCTAATAGTTACCCAGTGTCTTTTTCCAAAAAGAACGAGGTGGCACTCCCACAAATTGAAATCAAGCTGGTGTATTAAGCAGTCATCATAATGTCATAAGTGGATGTCGACGTTTCAAGGCATTAATAAAAAATGCATTAATAAAAAATTGTGTGATGCATTGATACAGTCTCATCCAGTCACCCCTATCTTGTACACGATTCCCAAGGTACACAAGAATACCCGAGACCCTATGGGTAGGCCGATTATATCGGCGAGAGGGTCTCTTCTACAGCCAATATCTAAATTTTTGGATTATCTGTTACAAACGTTAGTGGTGAAACAGAGTACATTTTTGAAAGACACTAAGCAATTCTTGCTAAAGTTGGGTCAGTTGAAGAATATTCCCAGTGGGGCATTCCTGTGTACCCTGGATGTAAAAAATGTATATACAGTAATACCACACGCTATGGGTTTAGACTGTATGAGACTATTTCTACATTATAATCACTTTACTGATCTTGATATTTCATTGTTTTTGGAATTACTTAGATTTATCCTTACAAAAAAATGTTTCTTACATAACGGTAAATATTATTTACAGCGCACTGGCTGTGCGATGGGGACGAACGTGGCCCCATCGTACGCCAATGTATTCATGTTTGAGCAAGAGCATAATTTTTTCTTTACAGATCCATATGTATCTGAAAAGATCATGATGTACACAAGAAACATAGATGATCTCTTCATTATCTGGACTAGCTCAGAATCTGAGCTAATCGAGTTGGTAACAAATATTAACTCCCTAAACCATCCGGTAAAATTTACGTTTCAATATAGCCAAACTGAAATTAACTACTTGGATGTAATGGTTAAAATCAAGGATAATAGTATATTCACTGAAAGTTTCCATAAACATACGGATCGGAATACTCTGTTACATCACAGCAGTTGTCACCCTCCACCATTAAAGAAGGCTCTCCCAAAATCCCAGATGCTCAGAGTAGCTAGAATCACCAGTAACCCTAGCCAGCTTGAACCGGCCCTGAATGTAGTTTCAGATAAATTTATTCAGCGGGGATATCCTTTATCCTTATTGGAGGAAACTAAAAAACATGTGTTAGCAACCCCGAGACAAAATCTGTTAAGGTCAGAATTAAGGGATAAAAAACAGGATAAGATCCCTCTAGTCTCTGAATATACATTGGCTAGTCAGGTTTTACCACGTGCCACTAAAGCATTGTGGCCTATTGTATCAGGTGATAACGAATTACCGGTCTTTAAGAACAAAAGTATTATGCCCTGTTACAAAAGAGGTAGAAACCTGCGCGATTTATTAGTGAAAACTAATATTACGTATGTTCCTGCTAACCCCAATAGTTCTTTCTTGTTACAATAAAAGAAGCTGGGTTGCTACAAATGTGCTTCATGCACGACGTGTAGTTTTATGGAACCTGGACCATATTTCAAACATCCACATACGGGACGTAAATTTAAGATCAACCATGTCCTGAACTGCACGACGCAATTTGTAGTGTACATCATTATGTGCCCCTGCGGGTTATATTATGTTGGTCAGACTATCCGTACATTTAGACAGCGTATGGCTTTACATCGCTTGGCTATAAAAGCAGCATTGGAAAATAAAGATTGTGACCAACCAGTGGCTCGCCATTTCAAGGAAGCACAACATACTTTATCCTCTTTAAGGTATAAAATAATAGATCACATCCCCAATGATATTCGGGGTGGCGATCGCAAGAAACGTCTTAGTCAGTGTGAATCTAAATGGATTCATATTTTGGATACCATCTCGCCCCGAGGCCTTAATGAAAAAATTGCTTGGAATATATTTCTATAATTCTATATTTCTATAACTCTGAGAGTCTTTTTAATACAGTAGTATTATAAACCAGCGGGTATTTAAAGAAAAATAACATGAGTATTTAAAGAAAAGTAACATGAGTATTAAATGAAGATAAATGATGTGTTTTGTCTAGGATTTAGATAAGTATTGAACATTTAATAGTTTATCCTCTGCTAATGAGATTATTACTTATAGTGCAGCAGATGAATTCTCTGATATACCAATTTTTAATTATATATGTTGTATGTTCTACACTTGCTTATAACACTTTATTTGTATATATCTGTGCCATTTTTTAGCATAGATTTATGTATGCACAACGTATCACAATGTTTCCACATTGTTTATTTGTATGCAGTAATGAGCGGTGGCCGCGTCGCTGTTCCCCAGGCAACGGAGTAGGACGCGTAGGGCCTCAGCGTGTCCGAGGCTTTAGCGTCGCTGAGGCAACCGTCTGACAGGAAATACGTCAGCATGGGACCCTCCCCACTACCGGCCGGGGTGGGAGCAGCGGGCGTCCGTGCCCAAGACTGCACACATGTATTTAAAGGTAAGATTGACACAGTAACGAGTTATGTTTCTGAGGATTTTTCACTTGTATTCACGTCCTGACGAAAAGGCCTGCGAGCCTTGAAACGTCGACATCCACTTATGACATTATGATGACTGCTTAATACACCAGCTTGATTTCAATTTGTGGGAGTGCCGCCTCGTTCTTTTTGGAAAAAGACACTGGGTAACTATATATATATATATATATATATATATACTCCTTCCTCCCCCACATACACCACAGTCTGTGTCTCCCTCTCTCCTTCCTCCCACTCACCCCACAGTCTGTCTCTCCACAATGACTCCATGCTGCAATCCCAGCTCCCCCTCCCCATGCCAAAGCCTTGTATCCTCTCACTAATCCACTCTTTCCCCGGGGAGAGACTTCCCAGTATCCAGACTTGAACACCGCACAGCAGGAACCATGCGGCCCTCGTAACCCACCAGAAGAGGCCAGCGCAGGGCACAGGAATCCTGGTCAGAGGAGCTGCTGCCATGTCCCATAACTGCCTGCAACAGTGCCGGACCCAGACACTCGTGCCGCACAGTCACTGTATGTGAGAGGTTCCTGTCACTCTGAGGTTACGCTCCCACACAGCCTATAGCTCGCTGCCCTATTTGGACAAGACAGTTTACATCCCTGCCGGGCACTAAACAGCATATATTTGGGGCCCCTCTGATCCTTGGGGCCCAGTACAGGTGTCCCCTTTGTGTGTTGGCATCTGTGTGTCAGTGTCCATGTGTCAGCATCTCTGTCAGTGTCTGTGTCAGCGTCCGTGTGTCATCATCAGTTTGTCAACTTCAGTGTGTCAGCGTCTGTGTTTTAGCATCTGTGTGTCATGTCTGTCAGCTTCAGTGTGTCAGTGTCTGCGTCAGCATCTGTGTGTCAGTGTGTCATTGTCTGTCAGCATCTGTGTGTTTGTGTGTCAGCATTTGTGTCAACATCTGTGTTGCCATCTCTGTCAGTGTGTCAGCATCTGTGTGTCAGCATCCCAAAACTGTATGCATTTAATTCTTAACCGTGATGATCAGCATATAGCCTCTAGGTCCACACTCTGTATGACTTTTCCACACATGGGCGCAGTGCAGTCATTACTTGTTAACTTTTTTTGCTGTTAAGATGCATGGGACTTGTCTTAAGCACTTCAGGGGTTCAGATGGTTTTAATGATTATTATTATACTTTATTTATATGACACCACAGGGGTTCCACAGTGCCTAATGGGGTACATATGTAAATGGGAAAAACAAGAAAATGGCAACTTACAGTGCAAGACAATGCAGGACAAGTGCATGATATGTATGCATTGCTGCATCAGCGGTCATGATACTGAGGGAGGCAGGGTCTTAGGGTTGGGTGCCATTGTGGTGAGTATGGACTGGATGATGGTCTAGATGGGAAAGGAAAAGAAACATGAGGGGAAGAGGGCCCTGCTCATAGGGCTTGCAAGACGCAAAGGATGGCCACGACTACCTCAAACTAAGAATCAAGCCTTATGAGGAAGGAGTACCCCGCATCTCTACAGAGAATCCACCCTCTCAACAAACCCCGCTTCTATTGGGACTGCTTCCAAAAATTTCCTTGGCTGGTTTTCCATCCCAATTCACCCCTGCTCATACCACCTTTCATGGCCATTTTAATAAAGAAATGTATAACACTTGGTGCACAGCTCTACATCTGTAAACTTGGAACACTGATTTTCAAATGGACTTCTAATCATTCATTACTGATATATAGTACAAGTTTAATTTGAAAATAACAAATCATTTTCCAGACACACAAGTATGTCTAGTACTTTGCAATCCAATTTAACCATCCTAAAGAAAACAAAAACTTGCATCAGAAATATATTTTATGTCAGGTCATTAGCACATTGTGGGGCGTATTCAATTGTTTGAAAAGTCAGTTGGGTGTCTGTTTTTTCCTATCTAATAGACAGGAAAAAACAGACACCCAACCGACTTTTCAAAAATTGAATTCCACCCTGTGTGTCACCCATGTGTCCGGGACTGCCAGAGAGCTACCAGGGAGTGCAAGGGAAATCGTGATATGACTCACATCGGATGCGGGACGTCCTGATATATAGCCTTCATTATGGTTGTAATTAGGGTTGCCACCTCATCCCTTTAATTCTGGACACATATTAATTACACAGGTTCTGTGGCTGATTAAAACCAGATGAAATGGAGTCTTGAAGTCAGCCAGCAGCAGAACCTGTGTAATTAATGTGTCCAGAATTAAATTGATGAGGTGGCAACCCTAGCTGTAATTCAGCTTGAAGGAGATTTTCCTATTCATACAGTACTTTCTCTGTACATCTGGGGATGGGGTTGAAGAGGGGACACAAGACAGTAACAGATGAACAACATGAATGGACGCATTGAAATAAATGGGAGCAGGCAGCTGTAATCAGCACTGGTCATTTCAGGACACAATGCTGCATTCAACAGTTCAGGTCTTGATATCTATGCTTATGCACAGCCGGTTAAATAGAAATAATATAATAATAATAAGAACTAATTAAGTCACCTGTGCTCAAGTATGGTTACATTTAAAACCTGGACTGTTAGTGTGCCTTGAGGACCGTGGTTGGGAAACATTGTATTTATGGATGGCCATCAGAAGCCCATCTTTGAATGTTATGATGCAGTGGTAATTAATGTATCAAATGCAAGTGCAATACTCCGTAACATGGCCAACTGGGGGATTGGTCTAGGGCAGGGATAGAAATCTGAAGCACACTATCAAATGATGGTTGGGCTTCTGCCATTGAAACTTCTATTGTTATGGTAACTTACCATTGCATAAAAAGAATTCTTATGATTTGTGCATGCACAATACCCTTGCCTTGCAGCTGGGATTGGGGGAGGTGCCCAGAGCAGTTACTCACTGGAGGAGGTGGAGCAGGACAGGACATCTCCCCTGACACCAGTGACTGATTGATGCGCTGCTGCAGTGACGGACTGGGGCATGAAGGGCCTACCAGGGGAATGCAGTGGTAGGGGCTCATGCATAGGGGTGTGGCCAGCCACCACATTGGTTTACATAACCATTAGAGACTGCATGGGCTGGGGCCCTTGATATATATACTGTACATTCAATATTGCTAGTGCATGCATGATAATATAGCAGATTAATAACAGCAATGCATGATGGAAAATACACCATAGTCCTGTGCATTATAATGGAACATATGCATAATGTATAATTCAAGTGCACAGTCTGGAAACTCTTCCCTAGAGGAGGAGGTGGGGGCCCTAGGCAGTAGGGCCCACCGGGGGTTACTGCTGCGTTAACCCAGGTCACAGCTCGGTGTGAAAGTGTTAAGTGGCAGTGTCATAGGCATTTCTATAATGGGTGCATTGTGTGCGGTGCACACGGGCTCCTGGCTCCAGGGGAGCCCACACCACACATCCTGCGCCCATATATTATACTTACCCCTCCAGAGTCCCTCGGGGGCGGCCCTGCACTGTGGACACAGATCACTTAGAAAATGGCTCCCGCAGCCATTTCCGAGTGATTTGCGCATGCGCACTGGAGATGTTCCCAGAGACCTGCACATACGCAGTAGACTCTGGCTAATGCCAGAGTCTACTCGCTGCCAGAGAGGAGGGGGCTCACAATGGAGGCTACATGCAGGTTCCCTCCTCTCTTAAAACTCCCATGGGCATTGTGTACAGGTAACCTGGGTCATCCTAGTCAAATGCAGGCATGTTGCAACCATTTTATGGGCGTGTCTCAGCTGCGACTGCGTCTGTATATGCAGTTACAATGGTTCCAGCAGCTTACTTCCAAAGGGCATTCTGAGTACCCACAGGGTTGTTCAGAAGATCAATGATGCAACCAATGTGTGGATAATGGTGAGTCTTTGCATGGGAGCAATGTAATAGAGATGCCAGCGGTAGGTGTCTCTGTACAAATTCCAGCGGCTGCAATATTAGCATATCTTTGTAGTTCCGCTGCATACGGAATCGCAGTTGGGATGGAATTTGAGTCCACCCCTGATTAAGGCCCACTGTAACATTGCCCCATAACAACATTTGGAAGAAGATCAGTCCATTCTCTGAGACCTCAGCTATGTTTTTCTGATCATTTGGACATTTGCATTGAAGACCTACTTGAAGCTCTTGTGCTAGACTTTGGAGGGTATCCAATTAGCCACGATAATGTGATTGCGGCTAATGTTATCACACCCATCCCCCGAAAAATTGGGCTATCGCAGCCTGCACACTCCCGTTTATCGCATCTATCCTACTCTAAAACAGTGATAACTGGAATCTCATGAAAAGCCAAACTAACATTGGAACACATTATAGAAGTCTATTAGTGGCCATAATAAAAGTATTTGGTGCCATTAAATTGGGTCAAATGGCTGTTATATGCATTTTTTTTAATGTGGAAAAATGTTAGAAATCAATTTTTATTCAGCAAAATAAGCACTCTCATTAAATTTGGGGTACATAAAAATGGGTATAAGTATATATTTGGGTCATTTTATGGTACTTTTAGAAAAAGTGTAAACAGACTGATTGCTACCACCTGCAAGCCTAAAACACTTGTCCCACCCATAAAGCATCTCAATATACCTGTCCCATACATTGTACCACAATTTCCATCACTTTGCCTTTTTTGACCCCAAAAAATGACTTGTCATTATTGCCTAATTAAAAATAATTAAAAACTTCTAAGTACCGAATTAGTAATTCAGGGGAGTGTCCCAGGGTTCAGAACCAAATCCCGACATTTTTAGCTTAAAATAGAGATTTTGCACTACTTATCACCAGCTCAGAGATGGTAAAGAGAAATCTGCGATAAACCCTATGGAGACTTATTGCCGATGACTTATCGCCGCTGGATACCGAATTATCACATTTGCAATAATTTATTGTAAAACCGCAATATCGCGGTTAATTGGATACCCACTGTATGAGAAAAATAATATTGTAAGTATGACATAATAGAAAATAGAGAATATTTTTGACAGGCATGTGGATACGTTTTGCTCGGTTTCATTCAAGTTTTTATTCTCTGACAATTTTAAATAAGTGGTAGAAAATGAGAAGATTGCAATTTAGGTTTGCAGTTCACTTCAATTCTCTGCTGCAAAGTTCAGGTTCTAGATTAGGCATATTGCCTCAAAACAGTGTCTGGCTACTTTCAGAGGGCAACATTGTCACATAGTGGTCAGTATTACTGCCTCACAGCCATTGGCTAATTATGGGGACAGGCCGCCCCTAGGCACATTATCGGCAGCCCCACCTCCCCCTCCTCACGTCACTGCCCCCTTCATTTCGGGCCAGTCCGGATGCCTTGAAACCACCAAAGCAGCCCCAACCTCATCCCCAAGGGCGTTTCTAGAGAGGAGGTGGCCCGTGTGCAGGCTCTCCGGCTGGGCCCCTCCTCTCTAGCCGGCAGTGCTGTGTAGACTCTGGGCACTAGGGTCCCTAGGGGACCCTAGTTCTGTTCCAGAGTCTACAGCGCATGTGCAGATCTCCAGGAAAATGGTGCAGTGCCCATTTTCCCAGTGATTTACCACACTGCGCATGCGCGAAACACCTGAAAAATGGCAGTGCACCATTTTCCCAGTGATTTCAGCAGCGCTGCTGCTGCACTGCGGGACTCCGGAGGGTAAGAATTTCTATTAATGGGGCAGGGTGTGCGGTGTGGGCCTCCGTGCACTGCATACACTGCACCCATTATGAATACGCCAGTGCTCATCCCCCATTATCACCTCCGGGCCACAATTTGCTGCCCATTGTCCCACTCTGGTCAGTTGCAAAATAAAATACTAAAAACATAAGTAATAATGGCTAAAAAAAGAATCACTACTTGGTCTCGTCAGCCTGGTGTGACACCCCCCAGTAAATGCCACCCCTAGGCACATGCCTCACGTGCCTAGTGGGAAATCCACCACTTCCCACAGCACTGAAGTTATGAGTTAAATTCCTGAACACGACCCGATCTGTGTGGAGTTTGTGTGTCCTCCTCATGTTTGCACGGGTTTCCTCTGGGTCTTACGGTTTCCTCACATACTCCAAAAACATACTGTTAGATTAACTGGCTGCTGACAAAAAAATTACCTTAGTGTATATTAGAGATGAGCGGGTTCGGTTCCTCGGAATCCGAACCCGCCCGAACTTCATGTTTTTTTTTACGGGTCCGAGCGACTCGGATCTTCCCGCCTTGCTCGGTTAACCCGAGCGCGCCCGAACGTCATCATGACGCTGTCGGATTCTCGCGAGGCTCGGATTCTATCGCGAGACTCGGATTCTATATAAGGAGCCGCGCGTCGCCGCCATTTTCACTCGTGCATTGAGATTGATAGGGAGAGGACGTGTCTGGCGTCCTCTCCATTAGAATAGAGATAGATTAGATAGAGAGAGAGAGATTGTGCAGAGTCGCAGACAGAGTTAGTTTACCACAGTCAGTGACCAGTGCAGTTGCTAGTTAACTTTTATTTAATATAATATATCCGTTCACTTCTCTCTGCTATATCCGTTCTCTGCCTGAAAAAAAAAACGATACACAGCACAGTCAGTCACACAGTGTGACTCAGTCTGTGTGCACTCAGCTCAGCCCAGTGTGCTGCACAGTCATCAATGTATAAATTAAAAGCTTATAATTAATTGTGGGGGAGACTGGGGAGCACTGCAGGTTGTTAGCAGGAGCCAGGAGTACAATTATATTAATTAACAGTGCACACTTTTGCTGCAGGAGTGGTGACCAGTGCCTGACCACCAGTATAGTATTGTTGTATACTACTAATATCTCTTTAAATATCAACCAGTCTATATTAGCAGCAGACACAGTACAGTGCGGTAGTTCACGGCTGTGGCTACCTCTGTGTCGGCACACGGCAGGCAGTCCGTCCGACCAGAATTGTATTATTTATTATTATATACCTACCACCTAACCGTGGTTTTTTTTTCATTCTTTATACCGTCATAGTGTCATCCTAATTGTTACGAGTATACTACTATCTCTTTATCAACCAGTGTACAGTGCGGTAGTTCACGGCTGTGGCTACCTCTGTGTCGGCACACGGCAGGCAGTCCGTCCGACCAGAATTGTATTATTTATTATTATATACCTACCACCTAACCGTGGTTTTTTTTTCATTCTTTATACCGTCATAGTGTCATCCTAATTGTTACGAGTATACTACTATCTCTTTATCAACCAGTGTACAGTGCGGTAGTTCACGGCTGTGGCTACCTCTGTGTCGGCACACGGCAGGCAGTCCGTCCGACCAGAATTGTATTATTTATTATTATATACCTACCACCTAACCGTGGTTTTTTTTTTCATTCTTTATACCGTCATAGTGTCATCCTAATTGTTACGAGTATACTACTATCTCTTTATCAACCAGTGTACAGTGCGGTAGTTCACGGCTGTGGCTACCTCTGTGTCGGCACACGGCAGGCAGTCCGTCCGACCAGAATTGTATTATTTATTATTATATACCTACCACCTAACCGTGGTTTTTTTTTTCATTCTTTATACCGTCATAGTGTCATCCTAATTGTTACGAGTATACTACTATCTCTTTATCAACCAGTGTACAGTGCGGTAGTTCACGGCTGTGGCTACCTCTGTGTCGGCACACGGCAGGCAGTCCGTCCGACCAGAATTGTATTATTTATTATTATATACCTACCACCTAACCGTGGTTTTTTTTTCATTCTTTATACCGTCATAGTGTCATCCTAATTGTTACGAGTATACTACTATCTCTTTATCAACCAGTGTACAGTGCGGTAGTTCACGGCTGTGGCTACCTCTGTGTCGGCACACGGCAGGCAGTCCGTCCGACCAGAATTGTATTATTTATTATTATATACCTACCACCTAACCGTGGTTTTTTTTTCATTCTTTATACCGTCATAGTGTCATCCTAATTGTTACGAGTATACTACTATCTCTTTATCAACCAGTGTACAGTGCGGTAGTTCACGGCTGTGGCTACCTCTGTGTCGGCACACGGCAGGCAGTCCGTCCGACCAGAATTGTATTATTTATTATTATATACCTACCACCTAACCGTGGTTTTTTTTTCATTCTTTATACCGTCATAGTGTCATCCTAATTGTTACGAGTATACTACTATCTCTTTATCAACCAGTGTACAGTGCGGTAGTTCACGGCTGTGGCTACCTCTGTGTCGGCAGTCGGCAGGCAGTCCGTCCATCCATAATTGTATTATTATTATAATATATACCACCTAACCGTGGTTTTTTTATACCACCTAACCGTGGCAGTCCGTCCATAATTGTATACTAGTATCCAATCCATCCATCTCCATTGTTTACCTGAGGTGCCTTTTAGTTCTGCCTATAAAATATGGAGAACAAAAAAGTTGAGGTTCCAAAATTAGGGAAAGATCAAGATCCACTTCCACCTCGTGCTGAAGCTGCTGCCACTAGTCATGGCCGAGACGATGAAATGCCAGCAACGTCGTCTGCCAAGGCCGATGCCCAATGTCATAGTACAGAGCATGTCAAATCCAAAACACCAAATATCAGAAAAAAAAGGACTCCAAAACCTAAAATAAAATTGTCGGAGGAGAAGCGTAAACTTGCCAATATGCCATTTACCACACGGAGTGGCAAGGAACGGCTGAGGCCCTGGCCTATGTTCATGGCTAGTGGTTCAGCTTCACATGAGGATGGAAGCACTCAGCCTCTCGCTAGAAAACTGAAAAGACTCAAGCTGGCAAAAGCACCGCAAAGAACTGTGCGTTCTTTGAAATCCCAAATCCACAAGGAGAGTCCAATTGTGTCGTTTGCGATGCCTGACCTTCCCAACACTGGACGTGAAGAGCATGCGCCTTCCACTATTTGCATGCCCCCTGCAAGTGCTGGAAGGAGCACCCGCAGTCCAGTTCCTGATAGTCAGATTGAAGATGTCAGTGTTGAAGTACACCAGGATGAGGAGGATATGGGTGTTGCTGGCGCTGGGGAGGAAATTGACCAGGAGGATTCTGATGGTGAGGTGGTTTGTTTAAGTCAGGCACCCGGGGAGACACCTGTTGTCCGTGGGAGGAATATGGCCGTTGACATGCCAGGTGAAAATACCAAAAAAATCAGCTCTTCGGTGTGGAGGTATTTCACCACAAATGCGGACAACAGGTGTCAAGCCGTGTGTTCCCTTTGTCAAGCTGTAATAAGTAGGGGTAAGGACGTTAACCACCTCGGAACATCCTCCCTTATACGTCACCTGCAGCGCATTCATAATAAGTCAGTGACAAGTTCAAAAACTTTGGGTGACAGCGGAAGCAGTCCACTGACCAGTAAATCCCTTCCTCTTGTAACCAAGCTCACGCAAACCACCCCACCAACTCCCTCAGTGTCAATTTCCTCCTTCCCCAGGAATGCCAATAGTCCTGCAGGCCATGTCACTTGCAAGTCTGACGAGTCCTCTCCTGCCTGGGATTCCTCCGATGCATCCTTGCGTGTAACGCCTACTGCTGCTGGCGTTGCTGTTGTTGCCGCTGGGAGTCGATGGTCATCCCAGAGGGGAAGTCGTAAGCCCACTTGTACTACTTCCAGTAAGCAATTGACTGTTCAACAGTCCTTTGCGAGGAAGATGAAATATCACAGCAGTCATCCTACTGCAAAGCGGATAACTGAGGCCTTGGCATCCTGGGTGGTGAGAAACGTGGTTCCGGTATCCATCATTACTGCAGAGCCAACTAGAGACTTGTTGGAGGTACTGTGTCCCCGGTACCAAATACCATCTAGGTTCCATTTCTCTAGGCAGGCGATACCGAAAATGTACACAGACCTCAGAAAAAGAGTCACCAGTGTCCTAAAAAATGCAGCTGTACCCAATGTCCACTTAACCACGGACATGTGGACAAGTGGAGCAGGGCAGGGTCAGGACTATATGACTGTGACAGCCCACTGGGTAGATGTATGGACTCCCGCCGCAAGAACAGCAGCGGCGGCACCAGTAGCAGCATCTCGCAAACGCCAACTCTTTCCTAGGCAGGCTACGCTTTGTATCACCGCTTTCCAGAATACGCACACAGCTGAAAACCTCTTACGGCAACTGAGGAAGATCATCGCGGAATGGCTTACCCCAATTGGACTCTCCTGTGGATTTGTGGCATCGGACAACGCCAGCAATATTGTGTGTGCATTAAATCTGGGCCAATTCCAGCACGTCCCATGTTTTGCACATACCTTGAATTTGGTGGTGCAGAATTTTTTAAAAAACGACAGGGCCGTGCAAGAGATGCTGTCGGTGGCCAGAAGAATTGCGGGACACTTTCGGCGTACAGGCACCACGTACAGAAAACTGGAGCACCACCAAAAACTACTGAACCTGCCCTGCCATCATCTGAAGCAAGAAGTGGTAACGAGGTGGAATTCAACCCTCTATATGCTTCAGAGGTTGGAGGAGCAGCAAAAGGCCATTCAAGCCTATACAATTGAGCACGATATAGTAGGTGGAATGCACCTGTCTCAAGTGCAGTGGAGAATGATTTCAACGTTGTGCAAGGTTCTGATGCCCTTTGAACTTGCCACACGTGAAGTCAGTTCAGACACTGCCAGCCTGAGTCAGGTCATTCCCCTCATCAGGCTTTTGCAGAAGAAGCTGGAGGCATTGAAGGAGGAGCTAACACGGAGCGATTCCGCTAGGCATGTGGGACTTGTGGATGCAGCCCTTAATTCGCTTAACAAGGATTCACGGGTGGTCAATCTGTTGAAATCAGAGCACTACATTTTGGCCACCGTGCTCGATCCTAGATTTAAAGCCTACCTTGGATCTCTCTTTCCGGCAGACACAGGTCTGCTGGGGTTGAAAGACCTGCTGGTGACAAAATTGTCAAGTCAAGCGGAACGCGACCTGTCAACATCTCCTCCTTCACATTCTCCCGCAACTGGGGGTGCGAGGAAAAGGCTCAGAATTCCGAGCCCACCCGCTGGCGGTGATGCAGGGCAGTCTGGAGCGACTGCTGATGCTGACATCTGGTCCGGACTGAAGGACCTGACAACGATTACGGACATGTCGTCTACTGTCACTGCATATGATTCTCTCAACATTGATAGAATGGTGGAGGATTATATGAGTGACCGCATCCAAGTAGGCACGTCACACAGTCCGTACTTATACTGGCAGGAAAAAGAGGCAATTTGGAGGCCCTTGCACAAACTGGCTTTATTCTACCTAAGTTGCCCTCCCACAAGTGTGTACTCCGAAAGAGTGTTTAGTGCCGCCGCTCACCTTGTCAGCAATCGGCGTACGAGGTTACATCCAGAAAATGTGGAGAAGATGATGTTCATTAAAATGAATTATAATCAATTCCTCCGCGGAGACATTGACCAGCAGCAATTGCCTCCACAAAGTACACAGGGAGCTGAGATGGTGGATTCCAGTGGGGACGAATTGATAATCTGTGAGGAGGGGGATGTACACGGTGATATATCGGAGGGTGAAGATGAGGTGGACATCTTGCCTCTGTAGAGCCAGTTTGTGCAAGGAGAGATTAATTGCTTCTTTTTTGGGGGGGGTCCAAACCAACCCGTCATATCAGTCACAGTCGTGTGGCAGACCCTGTCACTGAAATGATGGGTTGGTTAAAGTGTGCATGTCCTGTTTTGTTTATACAACATAAGGGTGGGTGGGAGGGCCCAAGGATAATTCCATCTTGCACCTCTTTTTTCTTTTCTTTTTCTTTGCATCATGTGCTGATTGGGGTGGGTTTTTTGGAAGGGACACCCTGCGTGACACTGCAGTGCCACTCCTAGATGGGCCCGGTGTTTGTGTCGGCCACTAGGGTCGCTAATCTTACTCACACAGCTACCTCATTGCGCCTCTTTTTTTCTTTGCGTCATGTGCTGTTTGGGGAGGGTTTTTTGGAAGGGACATCCTGCGTGACACTGCAGTGCCACTCCTAGATGTGCCCGGTGTTTGTGTCGGCCACTAGGGTCGCTAATCTTACTCACACAGTCAGCTACCTCATTGCGCCTCTTTTTTTCTTTGCGTCATGTGCTGTTTGGGGAGGGTTTTTTGGAAGGGCCATCCTGCGTGACACTGCAGTGCCACTCCTAGATGGGCCCGGTGTTTGTGTCGGCCACTAGGGTCGCTAATCTTACTCACACAGCTACCTCATTGCGCCTCTTTTTTTCTTTGCGTCATGTGCTGTTTGGGGAGGGTTTTTTGGAAGGGACATCCTGCGTGACACTGCAGTGCCACTCCTAGATGGGCCCGGTGTTTGTGTCGGCCACTAGGGTCGCTTATCTTACTCACACAGCGACCTCGGTGCAAATTTTAGGACTAAAAATAATATTGTGAGGTGTGAGGTATTCAGAATAGACTGAAAATGAGTGTAAATTATGGTTTTTGAGGTTAATAATACTTTGGGATCAAAATGACCCCCAAATTCTATGATTTAAGCTGTTTTTTAGTGTTTTTTGAAAAAAACACCCGAATCCAAAACACACCCGAATCCGACAAAAAAAATTCGGTGAGGTTTTGCCAAAACGCGTTCGAACCCAAAACACGGCCGCGGAACCGAACCCAAAACCAAAACACAAAACCCGAAAAATTTCAGGCGCTCATCTCTAGTGTATATGTGTGTCCACATGATAGAGAACACAGATTGTAAAATACACTGGGGCAGAGACTGGTGTGACTGAATAAGCTCTGTAAACCACTGCAGAATATTTGTGGCGTGCACTATATAAATAACTGGTAATAATAAAAGACATTATTCAGTTAAAAATGTTTATGGACAGCAATGTAGGGTTCAGTATGATTCCTTTGATAAGACTAACAGTATGTCCTAAATATGGGCATACCATTCTCCAAAAGAACTTGAATTGTGCCCCAGCTCCAAGCTATTTCTTAGCACACTGAGGGCGGGATGTAATATGCGATTAACATCGCAATGCAGTGACAGAGACCCCCAACGATACCTGTGAAAAGGATTGCGGGGTGTCTCCGTGGATTCTGTCACCCCCCAGCCCTGGGAGGTGAGGTTTGCTGGGAGTCTCCGGGGGCTCCCCCCCCCCCTGCAGTCAGAAGAAGGAAAGGCTGTGCAGCGGGGGAGAAGGAGCTGGGGGATCGTGGAGGGGCACCTGGACACAGGTGAGGGGGGAGGGGGTCATTGGGTGCGGCGCTCGGTGGCTGCGGGTGCGAAAGAAGCCCATAGTCCTTGGTGGCGAAAACCCGGCGGCCGGGTCTTAGTACATATGAAAATGCGGCAAACCCCCCCAAAAATGTTTTACCGCATTTTCCCTTTAGTACATTCCGCTCTGAGTGATGCAATAAATAAAATATCACACACAGAAATAAATCAAGTAAAATTTTACAAAGATAAAGAGATTCGACCACATGCTAGTGAGTTCACCCATGCACAAGCAGGGCCAGATTAACAATGGGTTAGATGAAACCACAGCTCCAGGCCTCCAAATAAAAACAGGCCCACCATCATGATAGCAAGATGATGACCTGCCATCCTGCTGGCCACAATCAGCCATAAATCATATTAAAATTGTATTTCCCTTTTCCTTACAAAATGATGCAATTTTTCTACTTTTACATATGTAGGGAGACATTGAAGCAGATAGTGTAGAGGGTGTACACCTCAGCATGACACTAGCCACACCCACACAACATCAGCCACACCCATGCAGCACTGACCACACCCACACAGCACTGGTGACAGCTCCTCCACTTCTCACTATAGATCCTTGATCATTTTCAGCCCTGGGCCACCCGCGGAGGCGCCACCCAAGGAGGTTAGAGTCTGATGAATTTCATAGATTTTTGAACGACTCCAAACTTCAAACATCTCTACTGCTCAAGAAGACCCTTCTTTGTCATGATGGCCCTGGAAGATGTGGAGAACATTAAACACGGACAAACTCTCATCTGTTATAGTCTCCTATTTTGATAATTTGGATTCTTTATTTTTTTTTGTTTCAAACATTTAGTTGAAGGATGATGAATTGGTTTGTTAACAGGGCGATGATCTAAGTTGATTTCATTGTTGCAATGTGGAGACACTGGAATGCAGTTCCATGTGGTTTTGAGCCAGCTGATTTGGCATTACCTCCATCCGTGTAATCAGACTGAAACCTGGCAATTTAGCATAGTTGGAAATAACATGAAACATCCTTCAGTCTTTAACAGTCAAAGATTACTCCTACTTAAAATAGTTTAAATAGTTTTTCATTTAGGTTAATGTCTCTTCTTTCTGCCAACAAGAAATTCAAATACTGAAGGAGTGAACTAGAGGTTCATGTTCAGCCTTTGGCGCACCTGTAGATTACAATCATCATGCAGGTATCCTTTACTTTCAGTTTATTCCTCATGTGTCTGAGTATATTTTCTGCAAAACAATCTAACGCCACTGCAGGAGATTTTCTGACCTTTCCGGGGGGAAGGCGGGAGTGTCAACCTATTTTTGGGAGCATCCCGGCCATTCCAGGAGGGTAGGCAAGTATGGCGGTGACACAAGGTGGCTATGAAGTCATGGATGTGTTGATGGCAGTGGCTGCATCTAAAGACGCACACCCATCTCACAGGACACCATATCCATATGTAGAAACTTCCCCTGCCAAGTTTCAGTGGTGCACCTGGTAGTCACAAGACGCTGCAAGTGGGCATCTCAGTTTTGAAGAAATCGTCCGCAGCATTATTGTATCATAAAGACGCAAGCTCCCAGAAGTGCACCGGAAATTTTTCGGGTTTTGTGTTTTGGTTTTGGGTTCGGTTCCGTGGCCGTGTTTTGGGTTCGAACGCGTTTTGGCAAAACCTCACCGAATTTTTTTTGTCGGATTCGGGTGTGTTTTGGATTTGGGTGTTTTTTTCAAAAAACCCTAAAAAACAGCTTAAATCATAGAATTTGGGGGTCATTTTGATCCCAAAGTATTATTAACCTCAATAACCATAATTTCCACTCATTTTCAGTCTATTCTGAACACCTCACACCTCACAATATTATTTTTAGTCCTAAAATTTGCACCGAGGTCGCTGGATGAGTAAGCTCAGCGACCCAAGTGGCCGACACAAACACCTGGCCCATCTAGGAGTGGCACTGCAGTGTCACGCAGGATGGCCCTTCCAAAAAACACTCCCCAAACAGCACATGATGCAAAGAAAAAAAGAGGCGCAATGAGGTAGCTGTGTGACTAAGCTCAGCGACCCTAGTGGCCGACACAAACACCTGGCCCATCTAGGAGTAGCACTGCAGTGTCACTCAGGATGGCCCTTCCAAAAAACACTCCCCAAACAGCACATGACGCAAAGAAAAAAAGAGGCGCAATGAGGTAGCTGTGTGAGAAAGCTAAGCGACCCTAGTGGCCGACACAAACACCTGGCCCATCTAGGAGTGGCACTGCAGTGTCACGCAGGATGGCCCTTCCAAAAAACACTCCCCAAACAGCACATGACGCAAAGAAAAATGAAAGAAAAAAGAGGTGCAAGATGGAATTGTCCTTGGGCCCTCCCACCCACCCTTATGTTGTATAAACAGGACATGCACACTTTAACCAACCCATCATTTCAGTGACAGGGTCTGCCACACGACTGTGACTGAAATGACGGGTTGGTTTGGACCCCCACCAAAAAAGAAGCAATTAATCTCTCCTTGCACAAACTGGCTCTACAGAGGCAAGATGTCCACCTCATCATCATCCTCCGATTCATCACCGTGTACATCCCCCTCCTCACAGATTATCAATTCGTCCCCACTGGAATCCACCATCACAGCTCCCTGTGTACTTTGTGGAGGCAATTGCTGCTGGTGAATGTCTCCATGGAGGAATTGATTATAATTCATTTTAATGAACATCATCTTCTCCACATTTTCTGGAAGTAACCTCGTACGCCGATTGCTGACAAGGTGAGCGGCGGCACTAAACACTCTTTCGGAGTACACACTTGTGGGAGGGCAACTTAGGTAGAATAAAGCCAGTTTGTGCAAGGGCCTCCAAATTGCCTCTTTTTCCTGCCAGTATACGTACGGACTGTCTGACGTGCCTACTTGGATGCGGTCACTCATATAATCCTCCACCATTCTTTCAATGGTGAGAGAATCATATGCAGTGACAGTAGACGACATGTCCGTAATCGTTGTCAGGTCCTTCAGTCCGGACCAGATGTCAGCATCAGCAGTCGCTCCAGACTGCCCTGCATCACCGCCAGCGGGTGGGCTCGGAATTCTGAGCCTTTTCCTCGCACCCCCAGTTGCGGGAGAATGTGAAGGAGGAGATGTTGACAGGTCGCGTTCCGCTTGACTTGACAATTTTCTCAACAGCAGTTCTTTGAACTGAGAGATCCAAGGTAGGTTTTAAATCTAGGATCGAGCACGGTGGCCAAAATGTAGTGCTCTGATTTCAACAGATTGACCACCCGTGAATCCTTGTTAAGCGAATTAAGGGCTCCATTCACAAGTCCAACATGCCTAGCGGAATCGCTCAGTGTTAGCTCCTCCATCAATGTCTCCAGCTTCTTCTGCAAAAGCCTGATGAGGGGAATGACCTGACTCAGGCTGGCAGTGTCTGAACTGACTTCACGTGTGGCAAGTTCAAAAGGTTGCAGAACCTTGCACAACGTTGAAATCATTCTCCACTGCGCTTGAGACAGGTGCATTCCACCTCCTATATCGTGCTCAGTTGTATAGGCTTGAATGGCCTTTTGCTGCTCCTCCAACCTCTGAAGCATATAGAGGGTTGAATTCCACCTCGTTACCACTACTTGCTTCAGATGATGGCAGGGCAGGTTCAGGCGTTTTTGGTGTTGCTCCAGTCTTCTGTACGTGGTGCCTGTACGCCGAAAGTGTCCCGCAATTCTTCTGGCCACCGACAGCATCTCTTGCACGCCCCTCTCGTTTTTTAAATAATTCTGCACCACCAAATTCAAGGTATGTGCAAAACATGGGACGTGCTGGAATTTGCCCATATTTAATGCAGACGCAATATTGCTGGCGTTGTCCGATGCCACAAATCCACAGGAGAGTCCAATTGGGGTAAGCCATTCTGCGATGATCTTCCTCAGTTGCCGTAAGAGGTTTTCAGCTGTGTGTGTATTCTGGAAAGCGGTGATACAAAGCGTAGCCTGCCTAGGAAAGAGTTGGCGTTTGCGAGATGCTGCTACTGGTGCCGCCGCTGCTGTTCTTGCGGCGGGAGTCAATACATCTACCCAGTGGGCTGTCACAGTCATATAGTCCTGAGTCTGCCCTGCTCCACTTGTCCACATGTCCATGGTTAAGTAAACATTGGGTACAACTGCATTTTTTAGGACACTGGTGAGTCTTTTTCTGAGGTCTGTGTACATTTTCGGTATCGCCTGCCTAGAGAAATGGAACCTAGATGGTATTTGGTACCGGGGACACAGTACCTCAATCAAGTCTATAGTTGGCTCTGCAGTAATGATGGATACCGGAACCACGTTTCTCACCGCCCAGGATGCCAAGGCCTCAGTTATCCGCTTTGCAGCAGGATGACTGCTGTGATATTTCATCTTCCTCGCAAAGGACTGTTGGACAGTCAATTGCTTGGTGGAAGTAGTAAAAGTCGTCTTACGACTTCCCCTCTGGGATGACCATCGACTCCCAGCAGCAACAACAGCAGCGCCAGCAGCAGTAGGCGTTACACGCAAGGATGCATTGGAGGAATCCCAGGCAGGAGAGGACTCGTCAGAATTTCCAGTGACATGGCCTGCAGGACTATTGGCATTCCTGGGGAAGGAGGAAATTGACACTGAGGGAGTTGGTGGGGTGGTTTGCGTGAGCTTGGTTACAAGAGGAAGGGATTTACTGGTCAGTGGACTGCTTCCGCTGTCGCCCAAAGTTTTTGAACTTGTCACTGACTTATGATGAATGCGCTGCAGGTGACGTATAAGGGAGGATGTTCCGAGGTGGTTAACGTCCTTACCCCTACTTATTACAGCTTGACAAAGGCAACACACGGCTTGACAAATGTTGTCCGCATTTCTGTTGAAATACTTCCACACCGAAGAGCTGATTTTTTTGGTATTTTCACCAGGCATGTCAATGGCCATTTTCCTCCCACGGACAACAGGTGTCTCCCCGGGTGCCTGACTTAAACAAACCACCTCACCATCAGAATCCTCCTTGTCAATTTCCTCCCCAGCGCCAGCAACACCCATATCCTCCTCATCCTGGTGTACTTCAACACTGACATCTTCAATCTGACTATCAGGAACTGGACTGCGGGTGCTCCTTCCAGCACTTGCAGGGGGCGTGCAAATTGTGGAAGGCACATGCTCTTCACATCCAGTGTTGGGAAGGTCAGGCATCGCAACCGACACAATTGGACTCTCCTTGTGGATTTGTGATTTCGAAGAACGCACAGTTCTTTGCTGTGCTTTTGCCAGCTTAAGTCTTTTCATTTTTCTAGCGAGAGGCTGAGTGCTTCCATCCTCATGTGAAGCTGAACCACTAGCCATGAACATAGGCCAGGGCCTCAGCCGTTCCTTGCCACTCCGTGTGGTAAATGGCATATTGGCAAGTTTACGCTTCTCCTCAGACGATTTTAATTTAGATTTGTGAGTCCTTTTTTTACTGATATTTTGTGTTTTGGATTTTACATGCTCTGTACTATGACATTGGGCATCGGCCTTGGCAGACGACGTTGATGGAATTTCATCGTCTCGGCCATGACTAGTGGCAGCAGCTTCAGCACGAGGTGGAAGTGGATCTTGATCTTTCCCTATTTTTGGAACCTCAACATTTTTGTTCTCCATATTTTAATAGGCACAACTAAAAGGCACCTCAGGTAAACAATGGAGATGGATGGATACTAGTATACTTATGGATGACGAGTGACTGACGACACAGAGGTAGCTACAGCCGTGGACTACCGTACTGCGTCTGCTAGTATAGAGATGATAATGATATAAAAAATATATATATATCACTACTGCAGGTATATATAATATAATGACGGACCTGCTGGACACTGTCAGCAGACTCCTAAACTACTAGTATGAAGAAGATAGAAAAAAAAAACCCACCACAGGTAGGTATACAATTATGGACGAGCACTGACGACACAGAGGTAGCTACAGCCGTGGACTACCGTACTGCGTCTGCTTGTATAGAGATGATAATTATATAAAAAATATATATATATATCACTACTGCAGGTATATATAATATAATGACGGACCTGCTGGACACTGTCAGCAGACTCCTAAACTACTAGTATGAAGAAGATAGAAAAAAAAACCCACCACAGGTAGGTATACAATTATGGACGAGCACTGACGACACAGAGGTAGCTACAGCCGTGGACTACCGTACTGCGTCTGCTAGTATAGAGATGATAATGATATAAAAAAAATATATATATCACTACTGCAGGTATATATAATATAATGACGGACCTGCTGGACACTGTCAGCAGACTCCTAAACTACTAGTATGAAGAAGATAGAAAAAAAAACCCCACCACAGGTAGGTATACAATTATGGACGAGCACTGACGACACAGAGGTAGCTACAGCCGTGGACTACCATACTGCGTCTGCTAGTATAGAGATGATAATGATATAAAAAATATATATATATCACTACTGCAGGTATATATAATATAATGACGGACCTGCTGGACACTGTCAGCAGACTCCTAAACTACTAGTATGAAGAAGATAGAAAAAAAACCCCACCACAGGTAGGTATACAATTATGGACGAGCACTGACGACACAGAGGTAGCTACAGCCGTGGACTACCGTACTGCGTCTGCTAGTATAGAGATGATAATGATATAAAAAATATATATATATCACTACTGCAGGTATATATAATATAATGACGGACCTGCTGGACACTGTCAGCAGACTCCTAAACTACTAGTATGAAGAAGATAGAAAAAAAAAACCCACCACAGGTAGGTATACAATTATGGACGAGCACTGACGACACAGAGGTAGCTACAGCCGTGGACTACCGTACTACGTCTGCTAGTATAGAGATGATAATGATATAAAAAATATATATATATCACTACTGCAGGTACATATAATATAATGACGGACCTGCTGGACACTGTCAGCAGACTCCTAAACTACTAGTATGAAGAAGATAGAAAAAAAAAACCCACCACAGGTAGGTATACAATTATGGACGAGCACTGACGACACAGAGGTAGCCACAGCCGTGGACTACCGTACTGCGTCTGCTAATATAGAGATGATAAAGATGATAGAGATGAACAAAAAAAATATAACACTACTGCAGGTAAATATTTATATAATATAATGAATGACGGACCTGCTGGACACTGTCAGCAGAATGCGTTTATAGAATAAAATAAAAAAACACCACAGGAGTGTTTAACTTTTTCAGGCAGACAATATACTGGTGGTCACTGGTCAGTCACACTGGCAGCAAAAGTGTGCACTGTACTCCTGCTATAACTGCACCCCAGTCTCCCCCACAATTCAGCTGTGTGAGCAGTGAGCACTCAGCACAGTCAGATATACATAGATATATCATGCAGCACACTGAGGCTGAGCACAGATATGGTATGGAGCGTTTTTTTCAGGCAGAGAACGGATTAAAAAAAACTAGCAAAACTCTGCACTGACTGTACTCCTCCTAACAGCTCTCCCCAATCCTCCCCACAATAAGCTAAGCAGCAATCAGATCAACTAAACTACTAACAGTAACTATAAACGGAGAGGACGCCAGCCCCGTCCTCTCCCTATCAATCTCAATGCACGTGTGAAAATGGCGGCGACGCGCGGCTCCTTATATAGAACACGAGTCTCGCGATAGAATCCGAGCCTCGCGAGAATCCGACAGCGGGATGATGACGTTCGGGCGCGCTCGGGTTAACCGAGCAAGGCGGGAAGATCCGAGTCTGCCTCGGACCCGTGTAAAAAGGCTGAAGTTCGGGGGGGTTCGGATTCCGAGGAACCGAACCCGCTCATCTCTAAATTGTATACATTAACACATTTACCTCTGTTCCATTTTGTTTTTGTCATTTGAAAGGGATTTGATTGAAGAGTCTGTATTCTACTTGTACAAAGATATTGTAAATAATGATTCCATTATTACTTCTATTCTAACTTTCTATTTATAGTGCATAAAAATTGATCGGATTGTAATGTGAGTTGTAATTTTCTATTGATCTGTATGTGGACAGATATGGATCAAATAATAAAAACAAAGGAATAAAGTTAAGGAAATATTAATAGTAAAATTAACCTACCAATACTGGGGGGAATGTAATAGGGTGTGAGGATCAGGAAGTGAGATATTTTGTGAGAGTTCTCCTGTTTTTTTAAAGTGTAAATCATTTACATGGTAAAACAATGTTGATTTGCCATGCAAAATGATTGCCACTTAAAAAACAACAACAGGAGAACTCACAAAATCTCTCACTTCCTGATTCTCACACCCAGGGCCGGCTACAGGTGTGTGTGTGTGTGTGTGTGTGTGTGTGTGTGTGTGTGGGGGGGGGGGGTCAAAGGGGACACCTGTACCGAGCCCAGGGCCGGATTAACAATGGGGCGGATGGAGCTGCAGCTCCAGGCCTCCCATTGAAAATAGGCCCACAGCCTGCTGCAGTTGAGAGGGCCATAATCGCCGGCATTACAATGAGTCACTCTGACTCATTGTATGCTGCCGCAGTGCCGCCAGTGTCCCGGCCCCCAGTCTGTAAATCCCGGCTGGAGCAGAAGGAGGGGTCGCTCTCCTCTCGAGCGTCTCCTTCCAGTTCCTACAGATTATTGAACTTCCTGCCTGGCCACTGTGGAGGAGGAGCCACGATCTCTTCTACTCTCAGCTCCTCCCCCCTAGACTTTGGTGCTGCTGATGAGGCCGCACCACACACAGCGGTTGACGACAAAACCACCCATAAGCCGCATTCCACACCACACACCACCCCCCGCCCGCTTCCATCACTACACACCGCGCTGGCCGCCACCCCCCCCCCCCAGTTGCCCGCACCGCACACCGCACTGGCCGGCACAATCCTCCATCGGCTGCCTTCAGCACCGCAAACCATGCTGGCCGCCACCCCCGACCCGCCCGCCTCCGTAACTACACACCGCGCTGGCCGCCGCCCGCCTCCGTCACCGCTCTGGACATTTTTTTTTTTTAAAAGGAGAAGATTGACTGGCCTGAGATGGGGCCGCGGAAAGGATGGGGACTGGTCACAAGAGCAGCGCCAGTGCTCAGCCACTTGCTGTCGCTCCTCGCTTTTACACCCTGCCTAATGAGGTACTGTAATAAGACAGCTCCACATCATGTACATTGTGCATGTGTGTAAATATTATATGTGTTACATATTACACAGCTGTTATTCTCTATAACTCGTGTTATTTTGTATAAGTATCTACTTTATCCTGTTTTCTTTCTCTTTCCACCAATCTCCCCCTGTGTTGCTCTTGTCTCCCCTGTTATTCCCCCTGTGTTCCTCTTGTCTCCCCCGTTATTCCCCCTGTGTTCCTCTTGTCACCCCCTGTTATTCCCCCTGTGTTCCTCTTGTCTCCCCAAGTTATTCCCCCTGTGTTCCTCTTGTCACCCCCCGTTATTCCCCCTGTGTTTCTCTTGTCTCCCCCCGTTATTCCCCCTGTGTTCCTCTTGTCACCCCCCGTTATTCCCCCAGTGTTCCTCTGGTCTCCCCCCATTATTCCTCCTGTGTTCTTCTTGTCCCCCCCAGTTATTCCCCCTGTGTTCCTCTTGTCTCCCCCCGTTATTCCCCCTGTGTTCCTCTTGTCTCCCCAAGTTATTCCCCCTGTGTTCCTCTTGTCACCCCCCGTTATTCCCCCTGTGTTCCTCTTGTCTCCCCAAGTTATTCCCCCTGTGTTCCTCTTGTCACCCCCCGTTATTCCCCCTGTGTTCCTCTTGTCTCCCCCCGTTATTCCCCCTGTGTTCCTCTTGTCTCCCCCCGTTATTCCCCCTGTGTTCCTCTTGTCTTCCCCCGTTATTCCCCCTGTGTTTTTCTTGTCTCCCCCCATTATTCCCCCTGTGTTTCTCTTGTCTCCCCCCGTTATTCTCCCTGTGTTTCTCTTGTCTCCCCCCCGTTATTCCCCCTGTGTTTCTCTTGTCTCCCCCCGTTATTCCCCCTGTGTTTCTCTTGTCTCCCCCCGTTATTCCCCCTGTGTTTCTCTTGTCTCCCCCCGTTATTCCCCCTGTGTCTCTCTTGTCTCCCCCCGTTTTTCCCCCTGTGTTCCTCTTGTCATCCCCAGTTATTCCCCCTGTGTTTCTCTTGTCATCCGCAGTTATTCCCCCTGTGTTTCTCTTGTCATCCCCAGTTATTCCCCCTGTGTTCCTCTTGTCATCCCCAGTTATTCCCCCTGTGTTTCTCTTGTCATCCCCAGTTATTCCCCCTGTGTTTCTCTTGTCATCCCCAGTTATTCCCCCTGTGTTCCTCTTGTCATCCCCAGTTATTCCCCCTGTGTTTCTCTTGTCATCCCCAGTTATTCCCCCTGTGTTTCTCTTGTCATCCCCAGTTATTCCCCCTGTGTTCCTCTTGTCATCCCCCGTTATTCTCCCTGTGTTCCTCTTGTCATCCCCCATTATTTCCCCTGTGTTCCTCTTGTTTTCCCCCGTTATTTCCCCTGTGATTCTCAAATTCCTCCCATCTCCTCCTGTTCTTTCCCGTTCCTGCTGGCTCACCCTATTAATCTGAGCTAAACAACCACAGCTTTTTTTCGTGTGACAATTACCAGCCCATGCTGTTTAGGAGCCTCCCATTTTCCCTTGTTCTCCTTGTCTTACTCCCATCTCCTCTGTTCTTCCTGCTGTTCCTACCATCTCCCCATCTTCTTTCAATGTCTTCCTCCTGTCTACTTTCATCTACCCTGGTTCTTCCCCTGGTGTTCATATTTCCTCCCCTGTCCTGCACCCCGTGGGGTAAATTTACTAAGATGGGAGTTCTATTTAAGATGGGATGTTGCCCATAGCAACCAATCAGCTTCTACTTTTCATTTATCTAACACCTTCTAGAAGATAATAAGTGGAATCTGATTGGTTGCTATGGGCAACATCCCATCTTAAATAGAACTCCCATCTTAGTAAATTTACCCCCGTGTGTCTCCCTCCCCATGTACCTGCCATCGATCTGAGGTCAAATGTGTGGCCAGAGCTGTCCTTTTTGTATGTGGCGGTTACCAGCCAGTGTTGTAGAGGAGCCTCTGTGCAAG
Source organism: Pseudophryne corroboree (assembly GCF_028390025.1). Classification (NCBI taxonomy): domain Eukaryota; kingdom Metazoa; phylum Chordata; class Amphibia; order Anura; family Myobatrachidae; genus Pseudophryne; species Pseudophryne corroboree. Next base: position 706,432,921 of record NC_086448.1, on the reverse strand, counting down.
CCTAGGGCAGGATGTACTAAGCATCCGCGATGTGGTACAGTACATCCCACCTCTTATCAGGTACATACAGGCATTGATAATGTTGGTATGTACCTAGAAAATCACAAAGCACAGCTCTTTCAATAAGAGCTGTCCTTTTCGCATGCAGAGAGTCAAGCTGCGGCCGTCAGGGGTGCTGGGAAGGATCCAATTGGATCAGAGGGATCAAAGAGAAATGCGGACAAAACTCAGAAAATGTGATTTTCTAAGTTTTGGCCGCATTTTCATCTGTAGGACATCCCACCCTTAAAGGCTCATTCCGAATTGATCGCTCACTAGCTACTTTCAGCAGCCGTGCAAACGCATAGTCACCGCCCACTGGGGAGTGTATTTTCGCTTTGCAGAAGTGCGAACGCTTGTGCAAAAACATTTTGTGCAAAACAAGACCAGTCCTGTAGTTACTCTTCGTGTGCGTTGATTCTAACGTTGGAGGGTTGGCTTTTGACGTCACACACCCGCCCAGCGTTCGCCCAGCCACGCCTGCGTTTTCCCTGGCAAGCCTGAGTTTTTCCAAACACTCCCAGAAAACGGTCAGTTGACACCCAGAAACGCCCCCTTCCTGTCAATCTTCCTGCGTTGTGCCGTGCGACTGAAAGCGTCGCTAGAACCTGTGCAAAACCACAAAGGACTTTGTACCTGTACGTCGCACGTGCACATTGCGGTGCATACGCATGCGCAGAAATGCAGAGTTTCAGCCTGATCGCTGCGCTGCGAACAACGACAGCTAGCGATCAACTCGGAATGACCCCCTTAGTGAGAGAATTGGTGAGTAGAAGTATGTTTGTGGGTGATTGGGGACAGCCAGAGAAATATGTCCTAATTAATGTTGTCGCTGCATGCACACCTTACTGTAACAGCAGTGAAGGTTGCTGCAAATTATATAGAATATCTTCTTTTTTTTATGTGTGGTGGGTGTGCAGGGGGCCCCAAAACATATTGATGCACATGGGCCCACCACTCACTAGTTCTGTCACTGGTGTGTCCGCCCCTTTATGTGCTATTGGAATCGCATATGTCTGCTGATGTAGTAATGGGATGGAGTCTTTTCCTATACCATGCATCCACAAATAAAGTTCTGTGTACAGCACTGGCGCTATACATATAATGGTAATAATAATCTGTGCTCTGTGCATAGATATCAGTTATTAATGTATAACCCTGTTCCATATTTGTCACATCGAACCTCTTCTAACAGTACTATGCTGCATTCCAGGGGCTACCTGGTGCATCATGTAAAAGGGGCTACCTGGCGCAACATGTATAAGGGGCTACCTGGCACAATGTGTATAAGGGGCTCTGCCTTGCACAATGTGTATAAGGGGCTCTGCCTGGCACAATGTGTATAAGGGGCTCTGGCTGGCGCAATATATATAAGAGGCTCTTCCTGGCATGTATATGGGGTACTACTGTGTGGTGTAATGTGAATTGGTACTATTATGTGGCCAAGCCCCTTCCTGTAAAGCCACACCACAATTTTTTTACACGTGCGCGCAGTGTCCCTGTTTTCAATGGGGAGAGGGGGTATCAACAAAGGAAATGTTCACCGTGGGCACCACAAGGTCTAGAACCAGCCCTCACTACAGCATATACAGACTATGGGGGAGGGGGGCATAGTAGTACACATACAGACTAGGAGGGAAGGGGGGCACACTGACGCATATACAAACTAGGAGGGTAGGGGGGCACCCTGATGCATATACAGACTAGGAGGGGAGGGGGGCACACTGACACAATATAGACTAGGAGAGGAGGGGGGCACACTGACGCATATACAGACTACAAGGGGAGGGGGCTCACTAATACACATACAGACTAGGAGGTGGCACACTGACGCATATAGAGACTATGAAGGGTGGGGGCACACTAATGGGTAGCTATACAGACTAGGAGAGGACGGGGCACATTAATGCATGTACTTTGAAGGACACACTCCTTTTCAGTGGCCATGCCCCCTTTTTAGGTGCGTGCAACAGTAATCCTGTTTCATTTGCCATACCCCCACTTTAAAATTCCCACTTCGACAACCACTGTATGTATGTGTGTATGGGTCTGTCACTCTGCTCCTCTATTAAATGCTTAACAGTAGGCACTAGCTACAACCTCCATGGAGATAGCCACACCCATAGCAAAGGCCACACCCCCTATTTATACCACCCTCATCGCAGCACTTGTCATACCCCCTGCCAAAGCACACAATAGGCCCTCCATACATTTCAGCTCCAGGCCCATTTGGAGCTTAATCTGGCACTGACCGGGCCCCAAGGATATAGCACTTAGTGCCTGGCAGGGATGTGAGCCATCTTGTCCAAATAGGGCAGCAAGCTGTACTGGCAGTATGGCCGCAGCCTCAGAGTGACAGGAGCCTCTCACACACAGTGACTTCTTAGCATGAGTGTGCTCGCACTCTTCCAGCTCCAGCTCAGTTGCAGGCAGTTACGGGACATGGCAGCTGCTTCGCTGGCCAGGATTCCCATGACTTGCGCCGACCTCTTCTGGTGGGGTGTGAAGGCCGCATGGTAACTGCTGTACAGTGTACGGGTCTGAATACTGGGGAGTGCCATGCGGGTGAGACTCTCCCCAGGGTAAGAGTGGATTTGGTGAGGAAAACATGGCTTTGGGACGGGTTGGGGGAGCTGAGAATGCAGCATGAAGTCATTGGGGAGAGACAGACTGTGGGGTGTGTTGGAGGAAGGAGAGGGAGACATAGGCTGTGGTGTGGGGGGGGGGGAGGAGGAGAGATATACATATTTATATATGTGTATTAATATATATATTTTTCATTATTTATTAACAGTTTCTAATATAGTGCAGTAAATTCTGTTGCGCTTTAATGTAATCTGAGGAGGCCCCAGAGATATCACTGTACGGGAGACTAAGATTTCTGTTGCCGTCTTTGCTCACACCCTATTACATTCTCCACATTGACTTTCATTCTTGCAAAGCCTTAACATTCTTGCAGTGAACCAAAAAGGAATAAAGCAACCTGCTCCTCCAACCTACAAGTATTGTTTCTGCAGGCAAATGGAATAGAAAGCATATCCACTGCAACAGAAGATAATTTAGATCAAAACCAAATAAACATAGGCAGAGATATCAGAGATATGAACATACGTAGATAGGAACAGGAGAAGTGCATACAAAACTCTAAGAGCTATGTGTCCAAATGCTAGAAGCTTAGGAAATAAATTCCCAGAGCTAATTGCAATAATGACAAGGGATGATCTAGATATTGTGGCTATTGTGGGATCATGGTGCATTGAAAATCTTGACTGGAACATAGCTACACCGGGATATACTTTATTTAGAAAGGAATGGAAAGAATCAGAGGGAGGGGTAGCAATGTATGTGAAAAAAAGCATAAATATTAGATCCGTTTGTCTGCCCATTTTTTAACCATATTGTTACCTCAACCCCTATTTGATCCTTATTTATTTGTAAGGATCTCCTTATGTCTATCCCATGCATGTTTAAATAACTCTACTGTCTTAGCCTCTACCACCTCTGATGGGAGGCTATTCCACTTGTCCACTACCCTTTCTGTGAAGTAACTTTTCCTCAAATTTCCCCTTAACCTCCAGGTTCAGTGCTCGTGATCTAATATGTCTCTTCCTTTGAAGAATGTCCCCCTTCTGGACCTTGTTAAAAGTTAAAACCCCTGATATAGTTGAAAGTTTCTATCATGTCCCCCCTTTCCCTTCTCTGCACCAAACTATACATGTTAAGATCTTTTAGTCTTTCCAGATAAGTTTTGTGGTGTACTGCACTGTAGGCCACGTACCATGTTAGGTGCCCTTCTGTGTACAGTTTCTAATGTATTAATATCCTTCTGAAGATATGGCCTCCAGAATTGAACACGGTATTCCAAAGGAGGCGGCAGTGCCGCAACTAGATATTTTGGTGCTCTGTGGCAGAAAGAGAATTGGATGCCCCCCCCCCCTCCCCCCCCTCCCCCACATGCATAAAAGGCATAGCTGAAAATAAAGAGGCGGGACTATGTGGGGAAGGGGGATGTTCACAGAATAGTACAAATTCACTGCACAGTAGTGTCTGTTATTCATATTACACCACACAGTAGTGCCCGTTAGTCAAGCTACACCGCACAGTATTACAATTTAGTCACACTACACCGCACAGTAGTGTAGTACAGTATAGCTATCCCTGCTGTAATCATTCAGAGGATCATTTTTAAATGCAGTTGTGACATGACAAAAGTGAAAGACACAGAATAAAAGTGACATGGACAGGGCCGGGACAGAGGTGAAATAAACAGAATAAGGACAAATGCAACAGAGACAGGACCAGGATAGAGGGGCTAGATTAGAGGTGACAGGACCAGGAGGAACAAGACTAGGACAGGGGTGACAGGGGCAGGACAGCGGTGACAGGAGCAGAATAAGGACAAATGTGACAGGGACTGCCACCCACCGCCACTGCCACCTGCCGCCATTAGCTGCAGAACTGCGCGCTACCTTGTATATAGTGGTGCACTCAGCAGAAAAAGAGCCGAGCGCTACACTACATTCAGGACAGCGGGCAGTGCTGCAGCTAATGGCGGCGGACTAATGGCGGCGGGCTAATGGCAGTGGGTCGGCAGTGGTGAGCGGGTGCTGCTTTATGGTGCACCCACATTGCATATGCACTGTGGGCAAGGCACGATTGGCACACTGCTGGTTACGGCCCTGCTTGAGTATCCACTTAATTGTTTTAAAAAAGTAAATTTCAGTGGTGTTGGTAATTTACCAAAATATGATCGTTGAAATTGCATGGGAATATGAACAACATTGCTACTCTAACTCTAAACTAAAATCATGCATGAATTATGATAGCCTATATTAATGCAATGTTTTTATAAAATGTCTTTTAATAGTCTTCAGGGCTTTTAAAAACACAAAAAAGTTTTTGTGTTTTTTAAACTGTAAAACTAAAGAAGTTGAGTGGACATCATATTACAACATTAAAAATTGCCGTTTAACTAAAGGGCAGTAATTTCCGGGGTGATTTTTCAGCCCCCCCCAAAAAAGGGCTATAATTGGATAGCCTAATAATAACCAACGGGCCAAAATCGGGACAATAACCCATCTTCATTACTCAAAAAAAAAGTAGCGCATCTGATTGGATACCTCCCAATGACTAAAAAACAGCTGTCCACTGTAGTGGCCTCTATGCATTAAAGGGTTAATAGATGTGTTACTTTGCTTGAACAATCCAATGCTTTTATTATGTATCACGTGGGATTAAGGTAGATACAGGTGCAACATGTACTTTAGAACTGAATGAGGTCAAAGAACTCACAGTGTTGTTAGGGGTTTTTGTTTATTTATAAAACTAATAGCTGGTTTATGTACTTATTGTTTGTATGTGACTAAATAGCTTTTTAATGTATTGTCTTTTCCATACAAATTATTTAGGTTTGTATCAACACAGCATTATTTGCTTTATGGTTTTCTTGTGAGGTCGGCATGACCTTTTTAATTTGCTGCAGACACTAACCTATAGACAGGGCCGGCTCTACCATTAGGCAGCTTTAGGCGGCTGCCTAGGGGGCGCCGGTCCCTGGAGGGCGCCGCTGAATTCAAAAAACTGAAGGATATCTCTGTATGCTGCTTCTCCTTTTATACTGTGCTGGCTTCTGTTGTGGGTCTAATCAGGTGCAGCCGCCGCTATCAGGTTGTACTACATAGTGTCTCAGCGCTTCCTCTTTGCTGACACGTGTAACATCAAGTCATGTGAAGGCACATAGGAGGCGGATGTAACTGTGGCTCTCGAGGGGCGTCTCCTCGGCTGTGCCCTATAGCACTGATGCACCTCCTTCTAGCCTCTGTACCCCAGCTCTTCAGCAGCAAACAACACCTGACTACATGTCTCTGCACACAGCAGCGTCACTGGGTAATTTTGTCACTGTAAACAGTATACTTTTTTTTTTTTTTTTTTTAAGTTTTATTGGGCGATTTACAGCAATACACAAAATCAGTATGTTTCACAGGAACAGAAACAAGAGATTATAGTATATGAATATATACAAAAGAGAAACAGTACAGCAATCAAATGAGTAAATCTATTTTTGTTTTTTAAGCGAGGTGACAGAAGTAGAGTGAGAGAAAAGAGAGAGTCCCCTAGACCAATGGTGTGGCCAACCAGCCCAGGGGAATGGGAGAGCAGGAAAAAAGATACAGAAAGAAAAAGGAACAAGAGTGCGGACAGAAAGGGGAACAAAAAGAAAAGAAGGACGGGACCCGGGCAGCCGACACAAAAAGGAGGGTACATAACTTAATTAGCTACAGAATGGGGAGGGGGCATTTTGAGAGGCGAGCCAGGGTGTCCATACTTTGTCGAACGCCCTGGCAGATTGCCTAATGAGACTGGTCATATATTCCATCTTATAGACATACCAAATGTAGGCGATGACGTATTGCAAAGATGGTGGGGATGGCAGCCTCCAGGCCTTTACAATCTGGCATGTCGTAGCAGTAGCTACATGACGTAATAGCTTGTTCTGGTGTTTAGTTAAAGTCGGGAGATCTAAAGGTAATAAGAAGAATTTAGGATCTAGGGGGATTGGAATAGTGAATAGAAGCGAGAGAAGTTGAACAACGTCCTTCCATAAAGGTATTAATTTCGGGCAAGTCCACCAAATATGCATGTACGTCCCTTCAGCAGCACAACCGCTCCAGCAACGGTCTGTAACATCAGGGTACATCGCCTTTAAGCGAGAGGGTACATAGTACCAACGGTACAACAGTTTATACACATTTTCCTTTATCCTAACACAGATAGAGCTGGAGTTCGCATTACTCCATATTTCTCTCCATTCCTCCTCATCTAGAGTTGCACCTAGGTTTCAGAAATAAGACCTTTCATGGGAGAGCGTCTCATACATATATTTTCAAGAGTGGTGAGAGGCCTAGAAGAGAGAGTAGTATGAACCCCGGAGTGAAAGTGCCTGAGTTGGAGATATCATAAGAATTCACTATGAGGGAGAGTGTATTGTGTCTGAATCTGGGTAAACAAAGGAAAGGATGTACTAGAGGTGATATCATTGAGAAAATGTACGCTCCCCCGTTTCCAAAGTGAGAAAGCAGATCTAACCATTCCCGGAGGAAAGGCAGGGTTATGGAACAGCGGTATGAGGGGGGACGGATTAGGGGCCAGCTGATGTTTTCTCACTACAAGATCCCAAATATACAAAGAGCGTGCCACCACAGGGTGAGATGAGGCGACCCGAGGGCGGACGGATCTCGGAAGCCATAAGAGGGAAGAAAGCGTAGAGAGTCCCAACTCACCGGCTTCAATAGTTATCCAAACCCTGTCCGTCCCCGAGCCACACCACTGAACACAGGAAGCCATCTAAGCTGCATAGTAATAGTACTTAAAATTGGGTATGCCTAAACCTCCACACCAGGAAGGTCGTTGTAACAATGAGATTTAATTCTGGGGGTCACGGGGACTGGGTTTTGTGAATCCGGAATTGTGGCGTGCGGTTTGGTATCGGTGACTTTAGGCAGGATTAGCCGAGCAGGTTGAATGAAAGTCTTTTCATAGAGCTTTAAAGGAGGTTCCACAGGTGCCCTAGCTGTTTACTTGTTAGAGCGGTTGCGTCGGCAGGACCTGTACGTCTGTGGACGAACGTCTGGCGGAAACCCGGATAGGAAGACTGTAGACTGGGGTAACTGAGACTCGCTGAGAGGGATGGTGACTCGGAGAGGTCAGCATACGAGGAGAAATAACCGGGTGTAGATCCAGCAATCCAGGTGAGAACTCAGGGAACAGGATGCTTCAGAAGCAATGCTGTGGAGCACAGGGAACTAGCACACACAAGGCTGTGTGAGAGACGTTGCACTGGCAATTTGCTTACCCAGAAATCCCTAGATTTATACCTGCAGACTGTTTCCCATTGGTTTTGCAAACCTTGGAGGTGACTGAGTGTTTTAGATTAGCTGACCCTTCCAAGGCGGCAACGCCCATCCCGGACCTCTGCTTGGCGGACATATTAGATTGAGTGAATAGTGATTGGGATACGCGGTTGGTGTAATAAGCAAGAAAATATATCTTTCTAAAGAATTATATAGTTTCCTAAATTCTGAAGGTGTATCTTATAATGTGCTCATAATATTTAATTTTATTTCCTTTTAACTTCCCCCTTGATGCTGGACATGCCCACTATCTGGAAAGTCTTGGGGGGAGGGTGCTGCTGCCATGGCTCATGGCTAGACCTTACACCTCTGGTGCTGCCCATGTGGGGCCACTAGTACAAATTTTTACAGGGCCGCTTTTTGTTCCCAATCCGCCCCTGCCGACACCCGTCAGAACACCGACGCTGGAATCCCAAACATCTTGACGCCAGAATACCCACAGCCGGGATTCCAAAGGTAAGTATAGCCGGGAGGGTAAGAATTTGGCTGTAGGGGAGGAGGGGGGGAGGGTTAGGTTTAGGCACCACCGGGGAGTTTAGGGTTAGGCTGCAGCAGGATGGGGGTGGCTAGGGTTAGGCTGCAGGAGGAGGATGGTTAGGGTTAGGCAGTGGGGAGGGGAGTTAGGTTTAGGCACCACCAGGGGGGTTAGGGGGTTTAGGCACTAGGGGGGAGGTTAGGGTTAGGTAATAGGCACTAGCAGCTAGAGAATTAATTTTAATTACTACCTGGTTCCATAGTATGCAAGTTAAATGATAATATATAAATTCCCTTTAATTGGTTACAGACCATTTTTTCATTGGTCTGTAACCAATTGTTTGGAAACCCCCCTTTCAAAAATCCTGCGTTTGCCACTGGGTGCATAGAAATCTTCCATCGGCCCTGCCTATAGATCTTCAGTAGTTCCCTTGGCGCCTAGTAATTTATGAGTATTTGGCACTGACTGTGTCATACAATATATCATACACAAGTGCAAATGCCTACCCGTAAATGGTTGCATGACTTTTTCCGGGATTGTAATGAGAGACAGGAAGCTACATGCAGTGGCGGATCTTGCCACGGGCAAGCAGGACTTTTGCCCGGGGCGCCGCCTTCCGGAGGGCGCCGGCGCCATCCGGAGGGCGCCGCACCATGGCAAGATCCTCCACTGTCAGTGTGCGCCCCAGCAGTGTCCCCCCGCTGTGCCCCCCTCCCGCTGTGAGAAGGGAACCAGACGCTATGCGTCTGGTTTCCCTTCGTGGCGCTGGTCCTCCCCCGCTCTGAAGGGAATCAGACGCTAAGCGTCTAGTTTCCCTTCATGGAGAGGACCTTTGGTGTGCGGTGCGCGATGACGTCATCGCGCACCGCACAGCATTGTGGCATAGACGCTAGGGGTCATAATTGACCTCTAGCGCTTATGCTGTGCTATAGGAGAGACGTCATGACTGACGTCTCTCCCATAGATCCGAGGAGAAGAGCGGCGCCGGTCTGCAGGGTCTGGAAACAGGAGCGGGGTACAGTAAGTATACTTTTTTTTTTCTTTTTTTTTCCAGCGGCGCTACAAATGGGGGGCGTGACTGACCACGCCCCCATGTTAAGCCACGCCCCTAACTTTTGCCCGGGGCGCCGCAAGGGCAAGAACCGGCCCTGGCTACATGCTGCCTGGTCTTTATCTATTATTTCCTATTTTGTTCTTGGTCAAAATCTCAAATTTCTGTGTTCCTTTCCCTGTCCCAGTTTCTAAACTAAGCCACCTGAGTTATTTGCTCTGCTCTTTCTGGGGCTGACGCAGTGTTGCACACAATAATTCAAATTTTATTATTTTCATAGATTCATAGTAATTTGACTGGAGTCAAATTTTCGGAGGCCATGAAAAAAAACCAGTAAGTGGAAACATTGTTGGTCATTCCGAGTTGTTCGTTCGTTGCTGTTTTTCGCAACGGAGCAATTAGGTAGAAAATGCGCATGTGCATGGTACGCAGCGCGCATGCGCTAAGTTATTTAACATAAAACTTAGTAGATTTGCTGGTGTTCGTGCGACGCTTTTCGGTCACACTGCAGATCGGTGAGTGATTGACAGAAAAGGGGCGTTTCTGGGAGGTAACTGAGCGTTTTCCGGGAGTGTGCTAAAAAACGCAGGCGTGCCAGGGAAAAACGCAGGAGTGGCTGGAGAAACGGGGGAGTGGCTGGCCGAACGCAGGGCGTGTTTGTGACGTCAAACCAGGAACTAAACAGACTGAGGTGATCGCAATCTAGGAGTAGGTCTGGAGCTACTCAGATACTGCAAGGAATTATTTAGTAGCAGTTCTGCTAATCTTTCGTTCGCTATTCTGCTAAAATAAGATACACTCCCAGAGGGCGGCGGCCTAGTGTGTGCAATGCTGCTAAAAGCAGCTAGCGAGCGAACAACTCGGAATGAGGGCCATTGACTCAGACAGCTAGGTATAGGTAGCCATTTTGAGGGTTTAAGTAATAAATCATAATTCACTACGAATTAGTGTCATCCCCCAGTGATGGATTCTCATGACTTGTGTTTCAGTCCACAGAATGGATGCGCCCCATTATGAGAAGGCAAAGACTCAGTTTTAACCCTCGCTCTGCTCATTTAAAGTTCACAAAAATACCAAGATAATGTGACAGAAACCATTAGCATCACATCGCTCCTTCTTGCTGGACAATCAGGCACCAATTTATTTTTTACCTTAAATGTAACTGACAGTGTTTAAATATTTCACTATTATATCCTGTTTTTCACCCTTGGTTTGGTTACTCATTCTCCCCACCTCCTGTCTAGGAATGCTTGACTGGGTCACTTCACTAGTAATGTGTCTTCTTCTACTGACTGATACAAAAAGTCCTTAATTTGCTTCAAAGGTATAATGTGGTATACAGTATATAAATATATATGGCTGTTGGGCTTAACATATGGCTCAGCCAGAGCCGGAATCTTAGGATTCAGCAGTTTACGAAGTTTAATCTACCTGTTTGCAGCAAACAAATGGTTTGCAAAATTAGGATTTACGGTAATTCAGATTATTTCAGACCCACAAGGAAATAATCCATGGTGTTAATAATTGTGCATTGCTGTTACATTCAGAATCCTTCTGGGTGTTTTTACTGAAGGCTGATTATTTTTAATCAATTTTTAATGATTTTTGCATAGTTGAAAATCGATGTTTGGTTTCAGGTGCTGAAACATATTTACCATACCTCCTAACTGTCCCGACTTTTGCGGGACAGTCCCGTTTTTTTGGGACTATTCAGCTGTCCCACCCCCGGGACAACAGTGTCCCACAATGGGGGGGGGGGGGGGGGGGGGTACACTGCTGTGGGGTACACTGGGCTCCACAGGGAATGACATTGGGGTGTAGAGTAGGATCTTGATCCGAGGCACCAACAGTCTCAAAGCTTTGACTGTTCCCAGAATGCATAGCGCCGCCTCCTCTATAACCCCGCCTCCGTGCGGGCGTGCACAGGAGCTCAGTTTTGTAGTTGGTGCCATGCAGTAAGCAGGCATACAACAGGCCTGAGAAGAAGCTTTTAAAGAAAAATGAAGACTTCAAGGGCTGTAGCAGAGACACTGACTGTGTTAGATGTCAGTCAGACATCTCCTGCTGCAGCTCCATCACCTCCCCCAGCGGCGCTGTACACTCCCGCGCCCTGGTTGCCGGGTACCTACAGCGGCAACCTACCGCTGTTCTCATGGATCGTGTGGCCGCACTCAGGGAGGAGGTAAGTGGGTCCCCATGGCAGGACCCGCTGTAAATCGCGATCCTGCGCGGCCGGTGGGAGGCGGGCCGCGCACGCTGGCGTGGACACTGTGGCAGTACAGGGACCCCACTAGACCACAGGGCATGGGCACATGTCGGTTTTCTCTCATAAAACCGTTTATTTAAACCCCCAGTACCCGATGGTGAAGTCCAGCAGAGGGATAAGGCTTTGACCTGTAGCCCCTCCCCCAGCCCCAGGGCGCCATTTAGAGTAAATGTTCCTGCCCTGGAGCTGCATATCTCAGCGTTTGGGCGCCATTAGTACAAGCTGAGCTGATCCTGGGACTATTTGGGCAAATCCTCCTCTGTAAAGCCGCCTGCATGTCAGCGCTGTGCATTTTACAGGACACTTAAGTATTCTACATGTCTGCTGACAGTGTTAGTTAAGAAAAAGTGCATTTAGTCAGGGTTATTTAGTACAGGTACCCTGTGATATACATCCAGTCTTTACTGTGCATTGTTATATTTATTAAGTGTATAGCTATACTTAGTACTACTATGTATTGCTAGTCCAGTGCAGTCCAGTGCAGTTTTATTACATATCAGAATTTCTGCATTGTACAAACTGTGACTCTGTGTGTGTGCATATAGCTGCTGTGTGACCTCCATTTTGTGTATCTCACTTAGATTGCTATCTCTATATTCTATAACCTGAGGGGGCTAGATGCGTCAGGTTTATCATAATATAGGTAGTTCACAGGATATACTCAGTGTGTATTTTTCTCTGTGATTTTTAGTCACCATATACCTCTTGAATTCCCTGTTTGTGCTGGTACACTGCACAGGGAGTTCTTGTCAGGTACTGTGTTGCTGATATTGTACTGTGTTGCCTTGCATTGAGCTTTTGATTATGTCAGCTACAAAGGGCAACGGTGCTGCGGCTGATCCCACATTGCGTGGTGTTGACGCTGTAGACACATTTGAGGATAAGAATAAAAACACAAATGGAGTGCGCTGTCAACGGCAGCCTGTACAGGGAAGGTCAGTTCCCTAAATACTGAACAAGAAAAGAGAAAAGAGGTACTGGCGCCGGCTATGATTCAAAAGTATAATGGACAACTGAATATATAAAAAATAATTACTTTTAATAACATATATTAAAAGAGAGGTTTTCTAACCCTCCAAGTTAAAACGTAAGCAATTGCTAAACAAGGACATAAATGAAATTGGTAGGATACCACAAGTATTAACCCTTTCAAGTGAAATGTCCACAATTCCTGGCTGGGACACTAATCCACATTTGCCCACAAGTTCATTGGATGTAAAAGCGTTTTACCAGACTTGTTTCCGGATAAAGTCCCCTAGGTAACTCATGCAGATGGGAACCAGATGGCAGATGGGGATGAGTCCGGGTCTGTCCAGAACTTGTGTTGGAATTTTGTCCAGTGGATGCTGATAGGTCCAGATATCGCCAGGAGGTGGATCAGGGTGCTGGTACTTTTGGTCCTACAAGGTAAACCCAACGCGTTTCGCTGGTCTAATGGATGCCAGCTTCCTCAGGAGCATAACATTTAAGGATAACATAGCAGCTGAGGGTTCAGGTTCTGGGGGATCCTTACCCCCTAATGGGACTGTAGCAACAGGGGTTCAAAATGACCCACCTTCGGCTATCTTCTCCATGCTATTAAATACGCTTGTAACTAGACTAACGCCCCCTATGGGACCTCCTGTGCCGGTACAACCGCTTATGGTCCCCACGGTAAACCCGCCGTGGGCAGATCAACTGTCCAATCAGTTACAGCAATTGAACCAATCACTGACTACTCACAAGTCTAACCCTCGCCCGCCTAAGTCCAAAGGGTCCTCTAAGCGGGCATTTACTTCCTCACAATCCACCAACATCCCAGACACCTCGTCTGATGAGGATGGCGTTTATACTGACCCCACAGATTCTGATCCCGATACTTCTGATGGGAAAGCTGTTTCACAGGTGGATGTTCCTGACTTGTTGGAGGCTATAAGGCTCATTCTTCAAGTTGATGATGACATGGAGCCTGATGCTGCCCCTAAGAAACCGGACAGGTTTAAACGTCAGAAAGTAGTTTAACAAGTTTTACCTCACTCTGACCATTTAGTTGACATACGTCAGGAGTCCTGGGGAAATCCAGGAAAGAAATTCACGCCTCACAAGAAGATGCTGGCTCGCTACCCCCTCGCTTCGGAGCTAAGTAAAAATTGGGAAACACCCCCCCCAGTGGATTAGCAGGTGGCGCAGCTGGTGGTATCCTCAACTCTGCCTGTAACTACCGTCACGTCCCTGAGAGAGCCAACGGATAAGCATGTGGAGGGTTGTTTAAAGGCAAATTACACCCTAACCAGTGCTGTGCATAGGCCCACCATTGCAGCGACATCAGCAGCAGAAGCTGTGGAAGCGTGGGCTCAGGAGCAGGAGGTGGAGTTGCCTTCCAATGCTTCTGATCATGCTAGACAATGCTTGTCATATATTGTCACAGCGTCTCATTACATTAAGGAGGCAGCTTCTGATGCCGGTATTCTGGTGGCCAAGGCTTTTACTACATCCATTTTGGCTGACCGGATTCTCTGGTTACGGTCCTGGTCTGTGGATCTGGACTCTAAGAAAACCCTGGAGGTACTCCCTTTTAAGGGAGACATTCTTTTCGGAGAAGACCTCAACAAGATAGTGGCTGACTTAGCTTCTGCTAAAACAGCATGTCTACCTAGTACTGCTCCTTCGGTGCCGAAGGCTAAGAGTACTCCCTTTCGCTCCTTTCATCCTTCAGGGAAAGCAAAGGTCAGGCGTACCCGAAACAGGTTCGCACTTCCAAACCCAATAAGCCCAAACCCAAATGGGCCTGGGCTGCCCATCAGCCTGCTTCAAAAACTGACAAGCCTGCCGCATAACCTGCGAGACTCCCTCTGGGGGATCCCAGGGTGGGGGGCCGACTTCTAGGGTTTACCCAGGAATGGTTGAAGACCACTTCTGATGCCTGGGTACAGGAAGTTGTCACTCGAGGTTATGCCGTATTCTTCAAGAATCGTCCCCCTCATCGATTTTGCCTGACAGACTTCCCTTCAGATCAGGTGAAGGCAAGAACTCTTCATTCAGTGGTACAGTCCCTCCTGAACACAGGAGTGGTAGTACAGGTGCCTCTGGCTCAGAGAGGCAAGGGGTTCTATTTACCACTGTTCCTAGTCCCGAAACCGAATGGGTCCTCCCGGCCCATTCTCAACCTCAAGTCCTTGAACAAATTTGTGAGGTTCTCCAAGTTTCGTTTCAAACTCTTCGCACTATTGTTCTGGCCTTGGAAGCTGGGGATTATATGGTCTCCCTGGACATACAGGATGCTTACCTGCATATTCCCATTGCAGTGTCGCATCAGCAATACCTGAAATTTGCGGTTGGCAACCTCCATTACCAATTTTGGGCGTTACCTTTTGGTTTGACCATGGCTCCGCGAGTTTTTACCAAGGTCATGGTGGTATTGACGCCTGTACTCCGTCGTCAAGGGGTCAGGATCCTGCCGTACCTGGACGACTTGTTGATCCTGGCAAATTCACCAGAAATTCACCTACGCCATCTGGATCTGACTATCCAGTTTCTGCAAGCCCACGGGTGGCTCATCAACTGGAAGAAATCTTCCCTGGACCCTGCTCAGAGCATGGTGCACCTGGGAGCATTGTTGGACACTCACAACCAGCGGTTGTTCTTGTCTCAGGAGAAAGTCCTGAAGCTTCAGGACAGGATTCGATGCTTCCTATCTCGTCCGCAAGTGTTGATACATTCGGCAATGCAAGTGCTAGGTCTCATGGTGTCTGCTTTCGACATGGTGGAGTACGCTCAATTCCATTCCCGCCCTCTGCAGAAGCTAATTCTTGCCAAGTGGGATGGCCTACATCTCCTCGGATCTTCACCAAGGTCATGGCCATGATGACGGCTCTTCTCCGCCGTCAGGGAATCAGGATCCTGCCGTATCTGGACAACTTGCTGATCCTGGCGAACTCCCAAGAGGTTCTCCTCAGTCATCTGGAGCTGACGATCCAAGTCCTACAAGCCCACGGGTGGCTCATCAACTGGAAAAAGTCCTCGCTGGTCACTGCATGGAGCATGGTGCACCTGGGGGCACTACTGGACACACACAGCCAACGATTGTTTTTGTCTCCAGATAAAGTCCTGAAACTTCAGGACAGGATCAGATATTTCCTCTCTCGCCCATGAGTGTCGATACACTCAGCGATGCAAGTACTAGGCCGCATGGAGTCGGCTTTCGACATGGTACAGTACGCTCAATTTTATTCCCGCCCTCTGCGGAGGTTAATCCTTTCCAAGTGGGACGGCCTGCCTCATCAGATCAGGTCTCAAATGATCTCCTTGTCTCCGGAGGTCCATCTGTCACTGAGCTGGTGGCTTCAGGACCAACGATTGAGCAGGGGTCGTCCCTTCTGGATCTCCAACTGGGTCCTTCTGATGACGGATGCCAGTCTGAAAGGTTGGGGCGCGGTGCTGGAGCAACAATCCCTTCAGGGTCGGTGGACCAAGGAGGAGTCTTTCCTCCCAATAAACATTCTGTAACTGCGGGCGGGGTTCAACTCATTGAACTTGGCCCAGCATTTAATACAGAACAGGCCTGTTCAAATACAGTCGGACAACACCTCCACGGTGGCATACATCAATCATCAAGGCGGCACTCGAAGCCGCATGGCAATGAGGGAAGTATCACGGATTCTTCAGTGGGCAGAACGTCATCTGCCAGCCATATCGGCAGTGTTCATTCCGGGGGTCCTAAACTGGGAAGCGGACTTTCTCAGTCGTCAGGACGTACACGCCGGAGAGTGGAGCCTCCATCCAGAAGTGTTTCAACTCCTGATGGACAGGTGGGGCCTTCCAGATGTGGACCTGATGGCATCTCGACACAATCACAAGGTTCCGGTCTTCAGGACAAGGACAAGGGATTCTCAAGCAGCGTTCGTGGATGCACTGGCAATTCCATGGAACTTTCAGCTGCCATACGTGTTCCCTCCAGTGTCACTCCTGCCCAGAGTAATAAGGAAGTTCAAGCAAGAAGGAGGAATCCTACTTCTGATCGCTCCAGCATGGCCCAGACGGCATTGGTTCTCAGACCTTCAGGGTCTCTCGATAGAGCGTCCTCTTCTACTTCCACAGCACCCAGATCTCCTCGTTCAGGGACCCTGTGTATATCAGGATTTAGCCCGGTTGGCTCTTGAAGCTTCCGTCTTGAGGGCCAAAGGATTTTCTGAGGCAGTCGTTCAAATCATGTTGAAGGCCCGGAAACTGGCTTCTGCTCGGATTTACCATAGGGTCTTGAATTCTTACTTTGCTTGGTGCGCATCTAACAATCATGACGCTTACAAGTTTAGTACGGCCAAACTTTTGGCATTTCTACAACAGGGCCTGGACTTGGGCCTTCGTCTGGCCTCCATCAAGGTTCATAATTCTGCCTTGTCGGTTTGGTTCCAGAGAAAAATTGCGACTTTACCTGATGTACATACGTTTACTAAGGGTGTGTTGCGGATTCAACCTCCCTATATCCTGCCTGTGGCCCCTTGGGACTTGTCGGTGGTATTGGAGGCGTTGCAAGGGTCTCCGTTTGAGCCTCTTGAGTCTGCAGACCTTAAGTGGCTTTCTCTTAAGATATTGTTTCTGCTGGCTATTGCCTCTGGTAGAAGGGTGTCGGAATTGGGTGCCTTGTCTTGTAGGTCACCGTATCTGATTTTTCACCGTGATCGGGCGGTTCTTAGAACACGTCCCGGGTATTTACCTAAGGTGGTATCTTCTTTCCACCTTAATCAGTAGATTGTGGTTCCGGCCTTTCACTCTCCTGAATTGTCTTCCAAAGAGCGGTCTTTGGATGTGGTACGGGCTCTCCGTATCTACATGAAGAGAACTGCCTCCATCAGGAAGTCGGATTCTCTCTTTGTTCTGTTTGGTTTTCACAAACATGGCTGGCCTGCTCACAAGCAGACCCTGGCCACAGAGCCGGATTAAGAGGGGGGTCCCGGGGATAAGTACCCCGGGCCCCCTTTTTTCAAAGGGCCCCCCGTTGCTACTGCAGATCGGAACAGATATCCGATCTGCCGTATTGCGCTGCACTCCCGGGAGCCGGCGCCACAAGCAGCGGCAGTGACTTCACTCCCTGTGATGGAAGGACCTGTCCAATAACGTGAAGAGCAGCAGCCTGCGGCTCAGTCATTGGCTGCCGCTGGGCGCGCAGGCTGCAGGGTAGGAGGAGGGAGGACAGCCGCGCGTGGACTCCGTGGAGGCAGCAGCCAGCCCAGCACCCATTCTCAGCCAGCTCTCAGACTCCTACAACACTGGCGCCGCTGAGATCCCCGCAACACTGCCTGTCTCGGCTCCCCACTGGCGCTGCACACAGGACAGCTGAGTGACAGCTGTCCAAAGAAAGTAAGTGTGGCTATAGTTAAAGTTTAGGTTCTGGGAATATATATAATATATATGTGTATGTATATATATGTGTATATATATAATATATATATATATATATATATATAATATATTATATATATAATACATATATAATATATATAATATATGTATATATGTGCGTGTGTGTCACTCTATGTGTATGTATGTATATATATATATATATATATATATACATACACACACATATATATGTGTGTATATTTATATTATACTTTGTAGTGATTACGATTTTAATATTACATTTTAGGGCCCCCCTGTCTTAAGTACCCCAGGCCCCCCAAAGCCTTAATCCAGCTCTGCCTGGCCAGATGGATTAGAATGGTGATTTCACATGCTTATGTACAGGCTGGCCTTCCAGCTCCTGCTATCATAAAGGCCCATTCTACTCGGTCGGTTGGACCTTCTTGGGCGACCCGCCGTGTTGCGACCCTTGAACAATTGTGCAAGGCGGCTACGTGGTCCTCAGTGAACACGTTCATAAGGTTCTATGCCTTTGATACTTCCGCCTCCCAGGATGCTTCCTTTGGACGCCGGGTTCTTGTGCCCGCTACAGTGCATCCCCTCCCATAAGGAACTGCTTTAGGACATCCCCAATGTCATTCCCCGTGGAGCCCAGTGTACCCCGCAGCAGTAAACGAGATTTATGGTAAGAATTTACCATTGTTAAATCTCTTTCTGAGAGGTACACTGGGCTCCATAGGGTGCCCACCCTGATGCACTTAGCTTCTTTGGGTTGGTAAGGCATTAGCCGCTGACACTTTCTCCTGTCGTGAGAGTGTGGTATTATATGTGGCTACTAACAGCTGTCGTCTCTGTTGCCTGCTACTGCATTGTACTGGTTAACAAAATCTGAGCTCCTGTGCACGGAGGTGGGGTTATAGAGGAGGCGGCACTATGCATTCTGGGAACAGTCAAAGCTTTGAACCTGTTGGTGCCTCGGATCAAGATCCTACTCTACACCCCAATGTAATTCCCTGTGGAGCCCAGTTTACCTCGCAGAAAGAGATTTAACAACGGTAAGTTCTCACCATAAATCTCGTTATTCACATGAGACAGAGGGACTGGGGCCATGCCAGCAGATCACAGAGCGCTGGCTGAGCCCCCCCTCTGATGAAAACGGGAGGCGTGGCAAGCAGTCGCGGCATTGACATGAAGCCATGCCCCCTTTTTACTGAGACCACACACCCTTTACGGATGGGCGCGACTTCACAGATATGAAAAGTTGGAAGGTATGATTTACTAACACATTATTTTTAATAATTATTTTTAAATGCTAGCAAATGTGTGTTTTAGCCCTGGAAGTAAAATATCAATTTAGATAATATTCCATCTATTTGAAATCAATAAAAATCAACCTTTAGTAAATAAACCCCTCAGTTACTATTACTGCTTTTAATATTACTTGCTAGTATTTTATATTTAAACTTATATATGTTTTTTTCTAGCAGACAAACTGCATGTACATTCCCAGGCTTTCGCCTGACAAACTAATGCTACATAAATCAGCCTTAATATAATCCCCTTTTTGTAAGTCTCACGTTCAATTATCTGTGTTATTGGTGATAAAAGCAGCTTTCTCCTGACCCTGCAGAGTGATTGTGCATTTAATTAGTCCATTTTTGTTTTTATCTTCATCGCTCATAAAATAAAAAAAGCTTCTAAGAAAACTAAAATTGTAAAATAGATTACACAGTGATAAAACTTCAAGCAAGCAGCTTCTTTGACTGTAGGTCAGTTTAGTTTGCTATATAATGCTGTGCGTCAGAATTTTAAAGTATATTGGGGGTAATTCCAAGTTCATCATAGCAGGAATTTTGTTAGCAGTTGGGCAAAACCATGGTGGTAATTCCAAGTTCCATGGCCCTCATTCCGAGTTGATCGGTCGCAAGGCGAATTTAGCAGAGTTACACACGCTAAGCCTACGCCTACTGGGAGTGTATCTTAGCTTCTTAAAATTGCGACCGATGTAATCGCAATATTGCGATTACAAACTACTTTGCAGTTTCTGAGTAACTTCAACCTTACTCTGCCTGTGCGATCAGTTCAGTGCTTGTCGTTCCTGGTTTGACGTCACAAACACACCCAGCGTTCGCTCAGACACTCCCCCGTTTCTCCAGCCACTCCTGCGTTTTTTCCGGAAACGGTAGCGTTTTCAACCACACGCCCATAAAACGCCGTGTTTCCGCCCAGTAACACCCATTTCCTGTCAATCACATTACGATCGCCGGAGCGATGAAAAAGCCGTGAGTAAAAATACTATCTTCATTGTTAAATTACTTGGCGCAGTCGCAGTGCGAATATTGCGCATGCGTACTAAGCGGATTTTCATTGCGATGCGATGAAAAATACCGAGCGAACGACTCGGAATGAGGGCCCATGTGCAGAGAGAGAGTTAGATTTGGGTGTGGGTGATCAATCTGCAATCTAATTTGCAGTGTAAAAATAAAGCAGCCAGTACCCTGCACAGAAACAAAATAACCCACCCAAATCTAACTCTTTCTGCAAATGTTATATCTGCCTCCCCTGCAGTGCACATGGGGGGTAATTCTGAGTTAATCGCAGCAGGAACTTTGTTAGCAATTGGGCAAAACCACGTGCACTGCAGGGGAGGCAGATATAACATTTGCAGAGAGAGTTAGATTTGGGTGTGGTGAGTTCAATCTGCAATCTAAATTGCAGTGTAAAAATAAAGCAGCCAGTATTTACCCTGCACAGAAACAAAATAACCCAACCAAATCTAACTCTCTCTGCAAATGTTATATCTGCCCCCCCTGCAGTGCACATGGTTTTGCCCAACTGCTAACAAAATTCCTGCTGCGATCAACTTGGAATTAACCCCATTGTTTTAGCTGACAGATTTGACTTAGTAAACTGTATCCATTGTGTGTGTGTGTGTGTGTGTGTGTGTGTGTGTGTGTGTGTGTGTGTGTGTGCGCGTGGGGTCTGGGACTCCAGGTCGACACCAAAAAGGTCGACACCAATTGGTCGACACGCCTTAGGTAGACATGGACAAAAGGTCGACATGGAAAAAGGTTGACATGAATTTTTAATGTTTTTTTGGTGTCGTTTTCTTCGTAAAGTGACCGGACACCCCAATTAGTGCACCGCATCCCCTCGCATGGCTCGCTTCGCTCGCCATGCTTCGGGCAAGGTGCCTCGCTGCGCTCGGCACAGGTTACCGTTCCCAATCGTAGTCCACGTGGACCGTAAAGTATGAAATAGTTGAAATGTAAAAAAAAACCTCACGTCGACCCTTTTCCTTGTCGACTTTGTTCATGTTGACCTTTTGTCCACGTCGACCTAAGGTGTGTCGACCAATTGGTCTTGACCTAAGGTGTGTCAACCTTTTTGGTGTAGACCTGGAGTCCGGATACCGTGTGCGTGGGGGGGGGGGTCTTGTTTGCAAAAAATTAATTTCACAAGAGAGTAAATAAGAATTTACTTACCGATAATTCTATTTCTCATAGTCCGTAGTGGATGCTGGGGACTCCATCAGGACCATGGGGAATAGCGGCTCCGCAGGAGACAGGGCACAAAAAGTAAGCTTTTAGGATCACATGGTGTGTACTGGCTCCTCCCCCTATGACCCTCCTCCAAGCCTCAGTTAGGTACTGTGCCCGGACGAGCGTACACAATAAGGAAGGATCTTGAATCCCGGGTAAGACTCATACCAGCCACACCAATCACACCGTACAACTTGTGATTTGAACCCAGTTAACAGTATGATAACAACGAAGAAGCCTCTGAAAAGATGGCTCACAACAATAATAACCCGATTTTTGTAACAATAACTATGTACAAGTATTGCAGACAATCCGCACTTGGGATGGGCGCCCAGCATCCACTACGGACTATGAGAAATAGAATTATCGGTAAGTAAATTCTTATTTTCTCTAACGTCCTAGTGGATGCTGGGGACTCCGTCAGGACCATGGGGATTATACCAAAGCTCCCAAACGGGCGGGAGAGTGCGGATGACTCTGCAGCACCGAATGAGAGAACTCCAGGTCCTCTTTAGCCAGAGTATCAAATTTGTAAAATTTTACAAACGTGTTCTCCCCTGACCACGTAGCTGCTCGGCAAAGTTGCAATGCCGAGACCCCTCGGGCAGCCGCCCAAGATGAGCCCACCTTCCTTGTGGAGTGGGCATTTACAGATTTAGGCTGTGGCAGGCCTGCCACAGAATCTGCAAGTTGGATTGTGCTACAGATCCAACGAGCAATCGTCTGCTTAGATGCAGGAGCACCCATCTTGTTGGGTGCATACAGGATAAACAGCGAGTCAGATTTTCTGACTCCAGCCGTCCTTGAAATATATATTTTCAATGCTCTGACAACGTCCAGCAACTTGGAGTCCTCCAAGTCGCTAGTAGCCGCAGGCACCACAATAGGCTGGTTCAAGTGAAAAGCCGAAACCACCTTAGGCAGAAACTGAGGACGCGTCCGCAGTTCTGCCCTGTCCGAATGGAAAATCAGATATGGGCTTTTGTACGATAAAGCCGCCAACTCTGATACTCTCCTGGCTGAAGCCAGGGCCAGCAGCATGGTTACTTTCCATGTAAGATACTTCAAATCTACCGATTTGAGCGGCTCAAACCAATGGGATTTGAGAAAATCCAAAACTACGTTGAGATCCCACGGTGCCACTGGAGGCACAATCGGGGGCTGTATATGTAGTACACCTTTGACAAAGGTTTGTACTTCAGGCACTGAAGCCAATTCTTTCTGGAAGAAAATCGATAAGGCCGAAATTTGAACCTTAATAGACCCCAATTTGAGGCCCATAGACAATCCTGCCTGCAGGAAATGTAGGAATCGACCCAATTGAAATTCCTCCGTTGGGGCCTTCTTGGCCTCACACCACGCAACATATTTTCTCCAAATGCGGTGATAATGTTGTGCGGTCACTTCCTTCCTGGCTTTAATCAAGGTAGGAATAACTTCCTCTGGAATGCCCTTTTCTTTTAGAATCCGGCGTTCAACCGCCATGCCGTCAAACGCAGTCGCGGTAAGTCTTGGAACACACAAGGTCCCTGCTGAAGCAGATCCCTTCTTAACGGTAGAGGCCACGGCTCTTCCGTGAGCATCTCTTGAAGTTCCGGGTACCAAGTCCTTCTCGGCCAATCCGGAGCCACGAGTATTGTTCTTACTCCCCGTAGCCGTATAATTCTCAGTACCTTTGGTATGAGAGGCAGAGGAGGAAACACATACACGGACTGGTACACCCACGGTGTTACCAGAGCGTCCACAGCTATTGCCTGAGGGTCTCTTGACCTGGCGCAATATCTGTCCAGTTTCTTGTTGAGGCGGGACGCCATCATGTCCACCTTTGGTTTTTCCCAACGGTTCACAATCATGTGGAAGACTTCTGGATGAAGTCCCCACTCTCCCGGGTGGAGGTCGTGTCTGCTGAGGAAGTCTGCTTCCCAGTTGTCCACTCCCGGAATGAACACTGCTGACAGTGCTATGACATGATTTTCCGCCCAGCGAAGAATCCTTGCAGCTTCTGTCATTGCTCTTCTGCTTCTCGTGCTGCCCTGTCTGTTTACGTGGGCGACTGCCGTGATGTTGTCCGACTGGATCAACACCGGCTGACCCTGAAGCAGCGGTTTTGCCAGGCTTAGAGCATTGTAAATCGCTCTTAGCTCCAGTATATTTATGTGAAGAGACGTCTCCAGGTTTGACCACACGCCCTGGAAGTTTCTTCCCTGTGTGACTGCTCCCCAGCCTCGTAGGCTGGCATCCGTAGTCACCAGGACCCAGTCCTGTATGCCGAATCTGCGGCCCTCTAACAGATGGGCACTCTGCAACCACCACAGAAGAGACACCCTTGTTCTTGGTGACAGTGTTATCCGCTGATGCATGTGCAGATGCGATCCGGACCATTTGTCCAGCAGATCCCACTGAAATATTCGTGCGTGGAATCTGCCGAATGGAATTGCTTCGTAAGAAGCCACCATCTTTCCCAGGACTCTTGTGCATTGATGTACTGACACATTTCCTGGTTTTAGGAGGTTCCTGACAAGTTCGGATAACTCCCTTGCTTTCTCCTCCGGGAGAAACACCTTTTTCTGAACAGTGTCCAGAATCATTCCCAGGAACAGCAGACGTGTCGTCGGGGTCAATTGAGATTTTGGAAGATTCAGAATCCACCCGTGTTGTTGAAGCACTACTTGGGTTAGTGCTACTCCGACTTCCAGCTGTTCTCTGGACCTTGCCCTTATCAGGAGATCGTCCAAGTAAGGGATAATTAATACGCCTTTTCTTCGTAGAAGAACCATCATTTCGGCCATTACCTTGGTAAAGACCCGAGGTGCCGTGGACAAACCAAACGGCAGCGTTTGAAACTGATAATGACAGTTTTGTATCACGAACCTGAGATACCCTTGGTGTGAAGGGTAAATTGGGACATGCAGATAAGCATCTTTTATGTCCAGGGACACCATGAAGTCCCCTTCTTCCAGATTCGCTATCACTGCTCTGAGTGACTCCATCTTGAACTTGAATTTCTGTATGTACAGGTTCAAGGATTTCAGATTTAGAATAGGTCTTACCGAACCGTCCGGCTTCGGTACCACAAATAGTGTGGAATAATACCCCTTTCCCTGTTGTAGGAGGGGTACCTTGACTATCACCTGCTGAGAATACAGCTTGTGAATGGCTTCCAATACCGTCGCCCTTTCTGAGGGAGACGTTGGTAAAGCAGACTTTAGGAACCGGCGAGGGGGAGACTTTTCGAATTTCAACTTGTAACCCTGAGATACTACCTGCAGGATCCAAGGGTCCACCTGTGAGCGCGCCCACTGTGTGCTGAAAATCTTTAGTCGACCCCCCACCGCCCCTGAGTCCGCTTGCACAGCCCCAGCGTCATGCTGAGGGCTTTGTAGAAGCCGGGGAGGGCTTCTGTTCGTGGGAAGTAGTTGCTTGCTGCACCCTCTTACCCCTTCCTTTGCCTCTGGGCAAATATGACTGTCCTTTTGCCCGCTTGTTCTTATAGGAACGAAAGGACTGCGGCTGAAAAGACGGTGTCTTTTTCTGTTGGGAGGTGACCTGAGGTAAAAAAGTGGATTTTCCGGCTGTTGCCGTGGCCACCAGATCCGATAGACCGACACCAAATAATTCCTCTCCTTTACACGGCAATACTTCCATATGCCGTTTGGAATCCGCATCACCTGACCACTGTCGCGTCCATAAACTTCTTCTGGCAGATATGGACATCGCACTTACTCTCGATGCCAGAGTGCAAATATCCCTCTGAGCATCTCGCATATAAAGAAAAGCATCCTTTAATTGCTCTATAGTCAATAAAATACTGTCCCTATCCAGGGTATCAATATTTTCAGTCAGGGAATCCGACCACACCTCCCCAGCACTGCACATCCAGGCTGAGGCTATTGCTGGTCGCAGTATAACACCAGTATGTGTGTATATACTCTTCAGGGTAGTTTCCAGCCTCCTATCAGCTGGATCCTTGAGGGCGGCCGTATCAGGAGACGGTAACGCCACTTGTTTTGATAAGCGTGTGAGCGCCTTATCCACCCTAGGGGGTGTTTCCCAGCGCGCCCTAACCTCTGGTGGGAAAGGGTATAATGCCAATAACTTCTTTGAAATTAGCAGTTTTCTATCGGGGTTAACCCACGCTTCATCACACACGTCATTCAATTCCTCTGATTCTGGAAAAGCTACAGGTAGTTTTTTCACACCCCACATAATACCCCCCTTTGAGGTACCTGCAGTATCAGAGATATGCAAAGCCTCCTTCATTGCCGTGATCATATAACGTGTGGCCCTATTGGAAAATACGTTTCTTTCTTCACCGTCGACACTAGATTCATCTGTGTCGGTACCTGTGTCGACTGACTGAGGTAAGGGACGTTTTACAGCCCCTGACGGTGCCTGAGACGCCTGGACAGGTACTAACTGGTTTTCCTGCCGTCTCATGTCGTCAACTGACTTTTGCAGCGTGCTAACATTATCACGTAATTCCATAATTAAAGCCATCCATTCCGGTGTCGACTCCCTAGGGGGTGACATCACCATTACCGGCAATTGCTCCGCCTCCACACCAACATCGTCCTCATACATGTCGACACACACGTACCGACACACAGCAGACACACAGGGAATGCTCTTATCGAAGACAGGACCCCACTAGCCCTTTGGGGAGACAGAGGGAGAGTTTGCCAGCACACACCAAAGCGCTATAAAAATGTATATAATATAAACAACCCTAAAAGGTGTTGTTTCTGTTATATGCGCTTAATATATAAAAATATCGCCAAAATATGCACCCCTTCTCTGTTTTACCCTGTTTCTGTAGTGCAGTGCAGGGGAGAGTCCTGGGAGCCTTCCTCACAGCGGAGCTGAGCAGGAAAATGGCGCTGTGTGCTGAGGAGAATAGGCCCCGCCCCCTAAAACGGCGGGCTCTTCTCCCGGAGTTTGCGATATATGGCAGGGGTTAAATACATCCATATAGCCTCAAGGGCTATATGTGATGTATTTTAGCCATAGAAAAAGGTATTATACATTGCTGCCCAGGGCGCCCCCCCCAGCGCCCTGCACCCTCAGTGACCGCTGGTGTGAAGTGTGCCGACAACAATGGCGCACAGCTGCAGTGCTGTGCGCTACCTTATGAAGACTGAAAGTCTTCTGCCGCCTGTTTCCGGACCTCTGGACCTCTTCAACTTCGGCATCTGCAAGGGGGGTCGGCGGCACGGCTCCGGGACCGGACTCCATGGCTGGGCCTGTGTTCGATCCCTCTGGAGCTAATGGTGTCCAGTAGCCTAAGAAGCAAATCCATCCTGCACGCAGGTGAGTTCACTTCTCTCCCCTAAGTCCCTCGTAGCAGTGAGCCTGTTGCCAGCAGGACTCACTGAAAATAAGAAACCTAAAAAACTTTTTCTAAGCAGCTCTTTATGAGAGCCACCTAGATTGCACCCTGCTCGGACGGGCACAAAAACCTAACTGAGGCTTGGAGGAGGGTCATAGGGGGAGGAGCCAGTACACACCATGTGATCCTAAAAGCTTACTTTTTGTGCCCTGTCTCCTGCGGAGCCGCTATTCCCCATGGTCCTGACGGAGTCCCCAGCATCCACTAGGACGTTAGAGAAAATATGTTTTAAGATTTTTTAAGTGTTAATAATATATTTCAAATATGAATAATATATACTGAAATGTCATATTTTAATTGATTGAGCAGCTTCATATTTTGATTATGTATATTTCATAGGTTACCAATGTAGCTGTATTGCTCTGTCCACTTGCATTCATCAAACAGTACTATAGCCCACTGCTATTATAGAAGACCATTGTTTCCTGATAGAGCAGTGTTAAACGCAGGATTTCTAGACAGGAGTTTCCAACTGGTTGATGTTACAATGCATGTGGCACAAGAGGGCATAATCAGGGGTGGAGCGGGCACTCTTTATCTGGGCCTGTTGGAGAAGCCCGTAAGGCACCCAGTTCCCGCTGCCCCCTTTGTAGACAGTCTCTCTCCCCGGCCCAGCACATATGCTGCTATGTGCTGCACTGGGGAGAAAGGAAGCCGCAGTAGCAGTCGCTCCTCTTTCACCATGCGTGATGTGCGGGGGGATGATGGGGTAAGCGATTGCACCCGCTAACCACCCACCTGCCGCCGGTGCCAATGAGTGCTCACGCTGGCGCCCCCCCATGCAGCACGCGGCTGCACAACAACTAATAGTTCTTGACATTTCCTAGTGAGGAGGGCTGGCCACACCTCCCTGCACTGGCCATGCCCCCTCCCATTACCTGGGCCTGGCACAGCTCTCGGCACCCCAGGTTGTGATTTCACATTTTGGGATGCTGGCGTCGGTATTGTGACTGCCGGCATCCCATCCAGCGGTCATTCATATTGAACCCCAATGATCCCAAATACACCAATCATGTCTTTGCTTATGTCCATAGAAATGACATAAGTAACACATTGCTGGATTTCTTCTATTTATAGGTACATCCCAAATTTATTTCTGCTGCGCGTGCATGAAAATCCCTATAAACTTGTACAGTGCCTGCATCACACTGTGTGAATGAGATGCGCATTGTAAGAAATGTACTGGAAATGTGCTGGGTGTTCCGGGATGATGGCACGCCGGCATATCACATAACTGGTTGCACACTGAGACGCTTAATCGCTCACATTTTTAGACCACACAGGGAGCATGCATGAGGCGGGGGCAAGTTTTGAGGGTGCGACCGATGGTTGTGTCTAAAGATGCGTCAGGTGGTATTACTGGCACTCATAGTGGGCATCTCACTCTTTGCGCATTCAGACGCATGGTTATACACCAAGGGAAGGGCTGATGATAGCAATAGCATAAAGTCACAGATGTGGCTACAGCAAAAGATCCTAAAGAGGTTGCAGCAACATGTGACTCGGAACCAGGCCCAGAAAGTACCGGTAACTGTCTACCACTAATATTTTGGTTTCCCCAATTGAGGATGTTCTCTATTACTGGACTGTGCAGAGAAAGCTAACAAATACCTGTCAGTCTTGCACCCATACTTGGCAACTTCTCTGCAGGGGTCTTTGGGAGGGTCCAAGTGATGGGGCAGCCAGACAGGTGGTTAGGGTTAATGATGCTACGATTGCATTAGTGGCTCCACTACCCACTTTACAAAGCTTAGAAAAGTAGAGGGTTTAGCCACGATCATGCAAGTTAGCACGGTCTACATCTTCAAGCCGCCCACTGGTGAAGTGGGCAGTCAGCGGGTAGCAGCAGGGGATTCTGAGACTTGCCTGCTCTTCCCAGATTCAGGGAGATCAGTTAGAAATTCGTGAGTATCTCAAATGCTCCAAGAGTGTGGGCAAGTACGTTTAAAGGGCCCAATCCATTCTAGCTGTTCAAGAATGCGACTAGATCACCTGCCCATCTCTTTGCCAGCTCTCCCATCTACCTTTTATCGGCGATACAGGAAACTTCAATCCAGAAAAGGCCATCACTACTTCACACCTGTTCGATGGCAGAAATAAATTGTGTGTTATAATTTTCTGGAGGAATACTAGCAAACTGTAACATGTTAATTCCCATGACAGGTGCACCTTAATTAGTTGTTGTTTCCGAAAACTTTTATGTAAGCAAAACTGGTAACTCGTATGCAAGCGACTGTTTTGTTTGCAGTGCTGAATATGCATTCTGCCTGAATGCCAAGATGCAATGAAGCCAAAAATCAAGGTCAAACGTTACTAATAGTTGGCACATGTGCTTGGCAGGCTTTAATTGAATGGTCTTGCTAATGCCCACTGTAAGCCCCAAATGAATTGATTTATCTCTAAATACACAAATGTCATAGTAAATCTTTTACTCCTCGAAAACTTCTACCAAGTGGTGCAAGGTAGCAATGTTGGCACATTTCTTAGTTTTTAAGAATCCAGAGTCCAAGCCTAGAAAGTAGAGCCAAGAGCCTGCACAGAACCAGGCATGTCAGGAGCAAGATTTGTGGAGTAATGCAAAAATGTAATTAGCTTTTGCAGGGCAAGGTTATTGTAATGAGATATACGGATGGAAAGAGTGCATTCTTAGGAGCTCTCACTTGCCATGCAAAGGGGCAATAGTCAGTGCCACAGCAGGCTCAGTACCGTCCTGTGCTGACTGCACCCCCCCAAACACATGACAAGATGATGCCACACCAAGAGGGCAGGGGTGCCAGCATCATAGGACGCTCTGGGTGGCTCTGCAGGCTGCAGGGTACATGCCTGGAGCACTATTGGCTACAGGATGCCTTTCCAGGTGTTGCTGTAACAAAGCACTAAGGACGTAGAAATCACCACTCAACTTCAGCTGTTACCAGCTTATGCAGAACATCTTGACCATCAGCAGTTTGCATTTGCACAAGCACCTGGGCACTCGTTATTCTGAATCAGAATCAGCTTTATTGGCCAGGTATACTTGCGTATACTAGGAATTTGTCTTCGGTTTGCTATACAACTGCCAAATAGGTAACAAATAAGCAGGTGTGTGTGTGTGTGTGTGTGTGTGTGTGTGTGTGTGTGTGTGTGTGTGTGTGTGTGTGGGGAGGGGGGGGGGGTAAAGTCATACAGATAGGTATACCGTAGGGACACAAGTGAGTTACATGTACATCTAGTCATTCAATCTTCAGGAGTCCAGCAGGCAGACCGCTTGGGGAAATAAACTTTTAAGGCTTCTGGAGGACCCGGTGGGGACGGCCCTGTAACGCCTGCTTGAAGGAAGCAAGTTAAACATGCTGTGGCCGGGGTATAGCTGGTCCTTTACTATCTTCGTTGGCCGCTTTTTACCTCTGGAAAGGTACAGGTCCTGGACTGAGGGAAGGTTGGCCCCGATGATCTTCTCTGCGGTTCTGAGCACCTTTTGGAGCCTGCACCTGTCCCTCGCGCTGGTGGAGCTGTACCATACCAGTATCGAGGAGCACAGTATCGACTCCACAATTTTGGAGTAAAATAGGATCAGAAGCTTCTGTGGGATGTTGAACTTCCTCTGTGCTTTCCTGACAGTGGCGTCAGCGTCGGACCCCCATTTAAGGTCCCGGGAGATCGTCGTCCCTAGGAACTTGAAGGAGACCACTAGCGATACCACACTATCAGCAAACGTTAGTGGAGGTGCACTAGCTGACTTCTTCCTGAAGTCCACTATCATCTCAACAGTTTTGAGGGGGTTGAGCAAAGGTTGTTGTGGTTTCACCACTGGGCCAACCAGTCTACTTCCCGTCTATAGGCCGACTCGTCCCCATCCTTGATGAGGCCGATGACGGTGGTGTCGTCTGCAAATTTGATGATCTTTACTGATTGCGCTTCTGAGGTGCAGTCATGTGTGTACAGGGAGAAGAGCAGGGGTGAGAGGACACAGCCCTGATGGGCCCCTGAACTAATGGACCACGCTTGAGAGGTGAATTTCCCTGCTTTCACCACCTGTGTCCTATCTGTCAGGAAGTCTACTATCCAGGAACAGGTAGCTTCTGGGACCCCTAGGCAAAGTAATTTGGGGTGGAGGATGCTGGGGACGATTGTATTGAAGGCCAAGCTGAAATTGACAAACAGGACCCTCGCATAGGTACTGGGAATGTTTAGGTGCTGTAGAATGCAGTGCAGGCTCAGGTTGACTGCATCCTTGACACACCGATTCGATCGATAGGCGAACTGTAGTAGGTCAAGTTGGGGGCCAGTCACAGTTTTCAGGTGATTCAAAACCAGACACTCAAACGTTTTCATGACCACAGACATCAGTGCTATCGGCCTGTAGTCAGTCATGTTCGTGAGGGTTTCTTGGGGACCGGGATGATAGTGGACCTTTTGAAGCAGGAAGGGACTTTCTGTAGCTCCAGTGATTTGTTGAAGATCTTGGTGAATATGGGGGCGAGCTGACCCGCACATGCTCTCAGGGTAGATGGTGACATTCTGTCAGGACCCGGAGCTTTCCTGGTTTGGCCCTTTTAAACAGTGCCTCCACCTCTTCTTGGGCGACTTGCAGTGCCTGGAGTTGGCAGTTGATGTTCGTGGCTCGTAAAGGTGATTGTTTGGGTCGCAGGGGACTTCTTTTGCGAACCTGCAATAAAAGTGATTTCGCTCGTCTGCTAGGTCTTGGTGCATGGTGGTGGACTTCGATGTTTTCTTGTAGTTGGTTATGGATTGCATTCCTTTCCATACAGATACGGGGTCATTGGTGAAGACATCATTTGTCAGCTTGTCCGAGAACCGCTTTTTTGCTAGCCTGATTTCTTTAGTCAGGGAGTTCCTACAGTAGTTCGGTTGTATAGTGCTCTGTCACCGCTGCTATAGGCCTCCTCTTTGACCCGACGAAGTTGCCTGAGCTGGGCATTGAACCAGGGATTGTTGTTCTTGTAAATGCAGGAAGTCTTGGTAGGTACACACATGTCCTCACAGTAGCTGATGTAGGATGTGACAGTGCAGTCGAAGAAGGCCTGGAGCTTCATCTTAGCCTTGTTGGTCCATTTCTTAACAGTCTTGAGGACAGGCTTAACCGGTCTCAGCTTCTGTGTACAGGTAGGGAGTAGGTGGATGAGGCAGTGGTCAGATAGGCCGAGTGCAGCATGCAGGATAGACCAGGAGGCAGACTTGAGGGTAGTGTAGCAGTTTTCAAGGGTGCGCCCTTCCCTAGTGGGACATGTGACTTGTTGTTTGTACTTACAGTAGGTAGCTCCTTGCTCAGGTTAGTTCTGTTGAAGTAGCCCAGCACTATATTCAGAGAGTCTGGGTGTTTTTGTTCTATGTCGGATATGCATACGGCCAGGTGGTTCAGGGCTTCGTTCACACAGGCAAGGAGGGGAATATACACTCCCACAAAGACAATTGAGGCAAATTCCTGGAGGGGAATAGAAGGAGTTGCAGTTGATACTTAGCATCTCCAGGTGAGGGCTACATGATTTGCCTAGATCGTGACATTGGTGCACCATCTGTTGTTGATGTATAAGCAGGTGCCACCACCCTTCGTTTTTCCTGAGAGAACCTTGGAGCGATCGGCCCTGAAGAGACCGAAGTCCGGCAGAGACATTGGGGTGTCCGCAATATGGTCATCCAGCCACGCCTCCATAAAGCAGAGGACGGACAACCCTGTAATGCCTGACCCTGCGCCTCCCAGAAGGAGGGACAGTTCGTCGAACTTGTTTACCAGTGAGCGCATGTTTGAGAGAAAGTGCAGACCGGTGTCCTCGCTGCCACCTCACTAGGGCACCTGCGTGACAGCCTCTCCTCTGAGCCCAGGTCCTTCTACTAGGCCCAACATGAGGGCCTCCGTCATTCTCTTTCCGGGGCCGCCGATCCACCCGCCAGCCACTTGGTCATCCACTTCGGCGTCCATGACATCTGCCTCCCTGCCACAGAGGGCAGCGAGGGCAGTGAGGGCTGCAAGGGCCGCTGATCCACCCGCCGATGGGCCCGAACGTGGGGTAAGTACTGTGGGAGGGCTCAAATTTAGGAGGGCTTCCCTGCTGTATTTGGTCACTGGTGGAGTAGACAAGGGCAGGGCAAAACAAGGGGAGACAGGTATTTTGGCTGAGCTGCCTTGCTCCGAGGCAGCCATTTGAGGCGCCATCTTGGATTGTAATCTTTATAATCGTTATTTGCTATAACCTATTGCTGCTCTTTAATCCAATGGGTATATTGGAAACAAGTGATAAATAAAATAACTTTGCTTTTTCTGTTGCTGATTTAGTCAGTTATTCCAGGACAAAGCAGGCTTGTGGAAAGGTGTTAGAATCCAATTCCTATTGTATAGGTGTGAAAAATCTCAGTGTGAGAGGCCTTTGAAGTAGATTTCTTCTAGGGGTAGTGATAACGTGTCCTGGGGAATTGCTACTGCAATTTGAAATGAACAGTGACCCTTCAGCAATTCGGAGCCTTAATATACTGTATATTAGTTGATTAATGCAAGAAGTCAGAGTTATTTGTTGCTCACAGAACAGAGGTGAATGATGTCTAAGTGAGGGGCTGGATGGAGCCAAAGATAGGTTGTAGTCCACAATACCTTATCTGGGATGTCCAATGCAGAGTACAGTAGATTCCAAACTGAAGGACTTCACAGTGGAGAGATGCAGAGGATTCAATCCAGTGTGTACCTCAGTGCAAGAATGCAATCCGTTGGTTTTGATGAGATGTCCGCATAGAGTAGTACAAGTTAAAGGTAAGTCCTTGGTTATTTATAATGATTTATAGGGCATTTGTGGTGAATTTAAGCTGTTTTATGGAGATGATCAGGAGCATGCAAAAGGTGAGGCAGCATAACAATATATTGATATGGCTTTTTACAGTCATATATACTACTACTACTACTACTACTATTACTACTACTGATAATCATCATCATCATCATCATCATAAACATTTTTTAAATATATATCTATTTTCTACTAATAGGACTCAAAGTACTTTACGATTGTCTATAAAGAGCAAAATACAAAACAAGCTTAACATTAGACATTAGTGAAATTCTTGAGTAAAAAGGTAAGTCTTGAGTCTGTTTTTTAAGGATTCTAGAGTGGAGGCCTCTCGCACTGTGCAGGGAAGAGAGTTCCATAGAGTCAGAGCCACAAAGCTGAATGCTCAACCCCCAGATGAATTATGGGAGATTCTAGGTACTATTAGTAGTCCTTCATCTACAGATCACAGTAATCCCGTGGACAGTAAAGAATGACAAGCTGTTTCAAGTACCTTGGGCCCATGTCATGTAGGGCCTTGAAAGTGAGTAAGCCAATCTTGAAAATGAAAACGCTGCCGCAACGCCACTGACACGCCCTGCGACCGCCTCTGCCTGTCAATCAGGCAGAGTGATCACACCAATGACATGCCTTCGCATCTCACTGTGTGCGCATGCGCAGTGCGGCTGCTGCGCGTGCGCACACAGTCACAAGACTTCAGCCTGCTTTCGCTGCTGCTGCAGCGACCAGGTCTGAATTAGGCCCTTAGTAATAAATTAATTTTTCTGTACATCTGGGTTCCCGAGCAGAAGATGTGAGGGGTTTGTGCCATCACCAGAGACTATTGTAGAGGCAGATTTTACGAGCTTCATAGGCAGATGCAACTACTTTGGAAATAACTGAGCTTTCTCCACACCTAGCTTTGAGAGTAAGTAAATAAAAGGCTGTTCAGTAGGCTGCCCTGGGATGACAGAGATGTCAGTCATTTATAATGTAAATCCTTTGTTCTTTTGGCACAGAGTAAGGAGTGTTCTGAATACTCCGGTACAGCCCTAAGCAAGTAAAATAACACACAGGTGTTCATGCATTAAAATGCACACATTAGAGTATGCTACGCTGTCAATGAGCCCTTGGCAAATACTTTCAAGGAACTTTTCTCTACTAAGAGAGCGGACGGCACTCAAGACATGTGGCTCAGTAGTATGGAAGGTCTGATATGTCGCTGGTACTGCGTTATAGGGATTACAGCTGCCTAGTTCTCACAAGTGAGGAAATATTATCCAAATTAATTTATGGGCATATTTATTAATCACTGGGTTTTAGACCCAATACATATAATATATTGCTGCCTATCATTGCAGCAAGAAATTAAGTATCACCCACATTTATTAAGAATTAGACACAGGGACGGGAGTTCATCCCTGTGGTGTCTAAACGTGATCACCAATACAATAACTTTATTTTCTGCATCGGGACATCAGACCGCACGTGCAAATGGCCATTACAGGGAGGAATTCTATGAATCTCCCTCACAATAAACTCTGTGAAATGTAAACCATAGGCTACAATGACCTTAGCTACCGGGTACCGCCTAGCTCCAGAAAGTTTGGTAAATTCATCACTTAAGAAGCCCCTATAACGTGGCTGCTATTGCAAGGAAAAACAGGAGAACTTCTGCTGTCACCACCTCAGTGCCGTAACTAGGTGTGTGCCGATGGTGCATTGCCCACAGCGCACATGCACTGAAGGCGCACCATCGGCAGCAACACCCCCCGCCATCAGCCAGCTCGTCATATTACTAAAATCAGGCGCAGGTAAACTGGCGCCATATTTGAGATAGTGCGGCAGCAGAGAAACCCGGCCATCAGTGGATCCGAGCGGCGGTGACAGGCGAAGAGAACTCAGGTGGCAGCCAGCAGCAGAGGAGCCCAGCGTCAGCCAGGATCAGTGGATCCGAGCGGCGGTGACAGGAGAAGAGAACCCCGGCGGCAGCCAGCAGCAGAGGAGCCCAGCGTCAGCCAGGATCAGTGAAGCCCGGCGGCGGTGACTGGAGAAGAGAACCCCGGCGGCAGCCAGCAGCAGAGGAGCCCAGCGGCAGCCAGGATGAGTGAAGCCCAGCGGTGGTGACAGGAGAAGAGAACCCCGGCGGCAGCCAGCGGTGAGCAGCGCTACTGGGGACATGTCTGTATCTGGCACTGGGGGACATGTCTGTATCTGGCACTGGGGGACATGTCTGGATCTGGCACTGGGGGACATGTCTGGATCTGGCACTGGGGGACATGTATGGATCTAGCACTGGGGGACATGTCTGGATCTGGCACTGGGGGACATGTCTGGATCTGGCACTGGGAGACATGTATGGATCTGGCACTGGGGGGACATGTATGGATCTGGCACTGGGGGACATGTCTGGATCTGGCACTGGGAGACATGTATGGACCTGGCACTGGGGGACATGTCTGGATCTGGCACTGGGAGACATGTATGGATCTGGCACTGGGGGACATGTCTGGATCTGGCACTGGGGGACATGTATGGATCTGGCACTGGGGGACATGTCTGGATCTGGCACTGGGGGACATGTCTGGATCTGGCACTGGGAGACATGTATGGATCTGGCACTGGGGGGACATGTATGGATCTGGCACTGGGGGACATGTATGGATCTGGCACTGGGGGACATGTCTGGATCTGGCACTGGGAGACATGTATGGATCTGGCACTGGGGGGACATGTATGGATCTGGCACTGGGGGACATGTATGGATCTGGCACTGGGGGACATGTATGGATCTGGCACTGGGGACATGTCTGGATCTGGCACTGAGGGGCATGTATGGATCTGGCACTGGGGAACATGTATGGATCTGGCACTGGGGGACATGTATGGATCTGGCACTGGGGGACATGTATGGATCTGGCACTGGGGGACATGTCTGTATCTGGCACTGGGGCACATGTCTGTATCTGGCACTGGGGGACATGTCTGTATCTGGCACTGGGGGACATGTCTGGATCTGGCACTGGGAGACATGTATGGATCTGGCACTGGGGGACATGTCTGGATCTGGCACTGGGGGACATGTATGGATCTGGCACTGGGAGACATGTATGGATCTGGCACTGGGGGACATGTCTGGATCTGGCACTGGGAGACATGTCTGGATCTGGCACTGGGGGACATGTCTGGATCTGGCACTGGGGGACATGTCTGGATCTGGCACTGGGGGACATGTATGGATCTGGCACTGGGGGACATGTCTGGATCTGGCACTGGGGGACATGTCTGTATCTGGCACTGGGGGACATGTCTGGATCTGTCACTGGGGGACATGTATGGATCTGGCACTGGGGGACATGTCTGGATCTGGCACTGGGAGACATGTCTGGATCTGGCACTGGGGGACATGTCTGGATCTGGCACTGGGGGACATGTATGGATCTGGCACTGGGGGACATGTCTGGATCTGGCACTGGGGGACATGTCTGGATCTGGCACTGGGAGACATGTATGGATCTGGCACTGGGGGGACATGTATGGATCTGGCACTGGGGGACATGTATGGATCTGGCACTGGGGGACATGTCTGGATCTGGCACTGGGAGACATGTATGGATCTGGCACTGGGGGGACATGTATGGATCTGGCACTGGGGGACATGTATGGATCTGGCACTGGGGGACATGTATGGATCTGGCACTGGGGGACATGTCTGGATCTGGCACTGGGGGACATGTCTGGATCTGGCACTGGGGGACATGTATGGATCTGGCACTGGGGGACATGTATGGATCTGGCACTGGGGGACATGTATGGATCTGGCACTGGGGGACATGTCTGTATCTGGCACTGGGGGACATGTCTGTATCTGGCACTGGGGGACATGTCTGTATCTGGCACTGGGAGACATGTATGGATCTGGCACTGGGGGACATGTCTGTATCTGGCACTGGGGGACATGTCTGTATCTGGCACTGGGGGACATGTATGGATCTGGCACTGGGAGACATGTATGGATCTGGCACTGGGGGACATGTCTGGATCTGGCACTGGGGGACATGTATGGATCTGGCACTGGGGGACATGTCTGTATCTGGCACTGGGGGACATGTCTGTATCTGGCACTGGGGGACATGTCTGTATCTGGCACTGGGGGACATGTCTGGATCTGGCACTGGGGGACATGTATGGATCTGGCACTGGGGGACATGTCTGGATCTGGCACTGGGGGACATGTATGGATCTGGCACTGGGAGACATGTATGGATCTGGCACTGGGGGACATGTCTGGATCTGGCACTGGGAGACATGTATGGATCTGGCACTGGGGGACATGTCTGGATCTGGCACTGGGGGACATGTATGGATCTGGCACTGGGGGACATGTATGGATCTGGCACTGGGGGACATGTCTGGATCTGGCACTGAGGGACATGTCTGTATCTGGCACTGGGGGACATGTCTGGATCTGTCACTGGGGGACATGTATGGATCTGGCACTGGGGGACATGTCTGGATCTGGCACTGGGAGACATGTATGGATCTGGCACTGGGGGACATGTCTGGATCTGGCACTGGGGGACATGTATGGATCTGGCACTGGGGGACATGTCTGGATCTGGCACTGGGGGACATGTCTGGATCTGGCACTGGGAGACATGTATGGATCTGGCACTGGGGGGACATGTATGGATCTGGCACTGGGGGACATGTATGGATCTGGCACTGGGGGACATGTCTGGATCTGGCACTGGGAGACATGTATGGATCTAGCACTGGGGGGACATGTATGGATCTGGCACTGGGGGACATGTATGGATCTGGCACTGGGGGACATGTATGGATCTGGCACTGGGGGACATGTCTGGATCTGGCACTGGGGGACATGTCTGGATCTGGCACTGGGGGACATGTATGGATCTGGCACTGGGGGACATGTATGGATCTGGCACTGGGGGACATGTATGGATCTGGCACTGGGGGACATGTCTGTATCTGGCACTGGGGGACATGTCTGTATCTGGCACTGGGGGACATGTCTGTATCTGGCACTGGGAGACATGTATGGATCTGGCACTGGGGGACATGTCTGGATCTGGCACTGGGGGACATGTATGGATCTGGCACTGGGAGACATGTATGGATCTGGCACTGGGGGACATGTCTGGATCTGGCACTGGGGGACATGTCTGTATCTGGCACTGGGGGACATGTCTGTATCTGGCACTGGGAGACATGTATGGATCTGGCACTGGGGGACATGTCTGGATCTGGCACTGGGGGACATGTATGGATCTGGCACTGGGAGACATGTATGGATCTGGCACTGGGGGACATGTCTGGATCTGGCACTGGGGGACATGTCTGGATTTGGCACTGGGAGACATGTATGGATCTAGCACTGGGGGACATGTCTGGATCTGGCACTGGGGGACATGTATGGATCTGGCACTGGGGGACATGTCTGGATCTGGCACTGGGGGGACATGTATGGATCTGGCACTGGGGGACATGTATGGATCTGGCACTGGGGGACATGTCTGGATCTGGCACTGGGGGACATGTATGGATCTGGCACTGGGGGACATGTATGGATCTGGCACTGGGGGACATGTATGGATCTGGCACTGGGGGACATGTATGGATCTGGCACTGGGGGACATGTCTGTATCTGGCACTGGGGGACATGTCTGGATCTGGCACTGGGGACATGTCTGTATCTGGCACTGGGAGACATGTATGGATCTGGCACTGGGGGACATGTCTGTATCTGGCACTGGGGGACATGTCTGTATCTGGCAATGGGGGACATGTCTGGATCTGGCACTGGGGGACATGTATGGATCTGGCACTGGGGGACATGTCTGGATCTGGCACTGGGGGACATGTATGGATCTGGCACTGGGGGACATGTATGGATCTGGCACCGGGGGACATGTATGGATCTGGCACTAGGGGACATGTCTGGATCTGGCACTGGGGGACATGTCTGGATCTGGCACTGGGGGACATGTCTGGATCTGGCACTGGGGGACATGTCTGGATCTGGCACTGGGGGACATGTATGGATCTGGCACTGGGGGACATGTCTGGATCTGGCACTGGGGAACATGTCTGGATCAGGCATTGGGGGACATGTATGGATCTGGCACTGGGGGGCATGTATGGATCTGGCACTGGGGACGTGTATGTACTGTATCTGGCACTGGGGACGTGTGTGTATCTGGCACTGGGGATGTGTGTGTATCTGGCGCTGGGGACGTGTGTGTATCTGGCACTGGGGACGTGTGTGTATCTGGCACTGGGGACGTGTGTGTATCTGGCACTGGGGACATGTCTGTATCTGGCACTGGGGAAATATCTGTATCTGGCATAGGTGTATCTGGCACTATACTGGGGGAATAGGTATACTGGGTACATTATGTGGGCATTGGGCCTGATTCAGACCTGATTTCTGCTGTGCGTTTTCGCACAGCGGGTGATTATCGATAGACTGTGTATGTGTATGCACCGCAATGCACATGCGCATCACCAAACAACAGGCATCGCTGAACTGCGACAGGCTGGTGCGAAAATTTCGATCTCCCAGCCATTCGCATGCTGGTTGACAGGAATAGTCCGTTTGGTGGTAACTGACCATTTTCTGGGAGTGTCGGGGAGAACTCAGGCGTTCCCAAGCATTTTCAGGGCAGGTGGGTGACTTCAGCTCCGGCCCCGATCAGCCTGTTCTCATTGCACTGTAGGAGTAAGTCATGGGCTACGCACACACTGCACACACTGGTAAAAACATTAGATGGTGAGTGTGGCGGGAACGGATTTGCAGCTGTCCGCTGACTGAGGGACATTTGTAGCACGGCATACACATGCAATCGCACACTTGCACGGGCAAATTTACACTCCCCTTGGGCGGTGACTATCTGATCCCAGGACAGCAAAATTATCAGCCCAGCAATCAGGTCTGAATCACCCCCATTGTGTGTAAAGCTGCTAATTGTGTGTGCATGTGTAGAGGGGAGATTGATTTTATATATATATATATATATATATATATATATATTTGTATATGGGGGGGGGGCACCGATGCTGTTTCTTGCACACAGCGCCAAAATGTCTAGTTACGGCACTGCACCACCTACATACATTCAAGAGATACCTGGATATCGGGGGCTACTTTGACATGGATGCTGTTGTTGAGAAATCACAAATGGCTGTGTATCGCCCGTCTGCGCATGCACTGCATTGGCAATGCGCATGTGCAGGCTTTTACTATGCAATCACATCCCAGAAGGATGCGATCACATAATGATTGACAGGCGGCGGGTGGTCGGGGTGGCGTTGCGGCTTTGGGGGGTAATGGCACAGGAAATGCAGGTGTGTCATGCCCATTTTCGTGGTGGCCAGATGATGTTGTCTGCATTTCCTGTGATGGGAAACATGGCGGTGGTGCATATACAGGTGTCTACCTCCAGTTTGAGGTATCTGCAATGCGAACGCAATTGAATTGCAATTGCACTACACATGCTGAGTGGCCTTGCCCAGCATGCAATTTTATCCATAGCAGTGTTTGCTATTTTAGCAAAAATTGCTACGTACTCTGAATAACCCCCATTGCCCAAAAACAGTGGGTTTTGGGGGATAGCCCGCAAAGTTCTTTTCATGAATAGGCCCCATAAACTGCTACAAATATATGATAATAAATGCTTAATATGCACCAAATATTAAAAAAAATAATAATTTCTGGCTACCAGATGCGCAGATCTTATGGTCAAATGGTAGAATATTTAATGTACACTGTTGTTTCCATAGAGTAGCATGAATGGGGGTTTCTACTTTTGTACAATTGTAAAATCTACTTCACTTTTGTATATGTATGATGTGAAATGTAATATGTAATTTCACAAAAAGTCAGCCTGGAACAGTAGGAACAGTAATCCAATGGTTCCCCCTGATATGCTATGTATAATTCATGTCATCCTATCTATATCTGAAGGCGGTATTCTCAATACTACAAAGTTCTTGGAATAGTACAAGTGGGAAATTGTAAGAAAATAGTGCAGTCATTCAGTATTGCCTTAAATGGTCTCCTAATGTTCTTTAAGAAGTTATTAGAGACACTTCTGGCTTATCCCATGAATGAGATCACTTTAGTAATGAGCGACGTTCAAACAAGATTTGAACAGCTGAATGTTGAGCTGAAACTGTAGCACTTTTGCTTAATATTTAACTTGCCATCAACATGCAAAGTTTACTCTTCTTTAGAGTTCCTTGCTTGAAGAATGAGGCATTTCCAAATAATGGCACTGAGATGTCAGGCTTATGTTTAACCACTCTATAAAAGTGATGTCAAACAACATTATGTAGGAAACACACAATGGGCTTTGTGATATAATTTATGTGAGAGTGGTATTCCGGTTGACTTCAGGTAAGAATAAACTATGTGTGAGCAATGTATCGTCTGACGAGAGTTTCAGATGATACATGGACACATCACTGCTCAAACACTTGTTTGGTGGTGCAACGAAAGGATGGAAGTTTTATATATCACCATGCAACAGAACTGATACCTTGGTGCACTGTATGTTTAGTTTATGATCTCTTGCCAGTAATTGAAAGGAATAAAAGTAGTTTAAAGTAGTTTCAAATATAAATATACAATAGTTTACAACTGGGCCAGATTAGGAAATGGCAAACATTATTGCACAAGTTTTTTTTTTCCAGTGGATGCCACGTTAATCAGAGTGCACATAGGCTTGTAAATCGGAAATTTGTAACACCCCGTGGTTGGCCGTTATGTCTTAGTGGTTGGAAGAGGTATCACGGATGTTGGGTGGCTGTGTGGCAAATCTGTTCGCACCTCACTCAGTGTGTGCAGTCTCTGCACAGCCCAGGATTTATTCCTATAGTGCGATCACAACAGGCTGTTCAGGGCCGGAGCTGACGTCAGAAACCCTTCCTGAAAACGCTTGGGCACGCCTGCATTTTTTACGAATACTCCCAGTAAACGGAGACAAACGGCATCTTTCTGTCAATCTATGAATGGAGTTTTCGCACCATCCTGTCTCTGACCGGTGATACCCGTTGTAGTTGTCCGATGTGTGTGCTCGTTGCAGTGCAAACGCATGCGCAGTTACGACCTGATCGCCTGCTGTGTGAAAACATACACCGGTAATCAGGTCTGATCACCCCCATTGTCTGTATCAGAATAGCAAGGAAGAAAAAGAGGAATCCCTTATTTTATGTCAATTTGTACCAGTATTGTGAAATGGGGTGTGCTACCACATGACAAATAGTAATATATATATATATATATATATATATATATATATATATATATTATATATATACAGTATATATATATACACACACACAATACAGAAGAAAAAAAGATTTGTCTTGGTGTGGTGCATCTAGGAATAAAAATTAACTTTTATTAATTTATTTAAAAAAAATATTTCGTTTTAAAACTGCAAAATACTGAAAAAAATAAGATGAAAAAGTAGAAAATTGAGATATAAAATGTACTGTGACCATCGGGATGCGTATTATGAATTACATACATTAATCCCCAATGGTCTCAATGTTGATTTTGAAACCAAGTGGTTCTTTTGAAAAGTAGTAAGATCTAATAAATGATGCTTCTTTGTTATACCTATAAATAATGTTTCTCTTTTATACATATAAGGCTGTTTGTATGTTTGGAAAGTCATTTTTTAAGGCATTTTATAAATATTCCTTATGTTTGTCATGTTTTACTTTCTATTTTATGAGCTCCGTTGATAATATACCAGATATCGGCGCTGGAACGCATCCAACCAGGAAATATGCGTTCCAATGACTACTTTCTGCCCACGGACGGCTAATAGAGGATACCGGAAGTGCGTTCCATTGCATACTTACGGTTGCGTTCCAAGCACTGCAAGTGACTGCGGATATGAACAGATAACTCATGCAGCTACTGTAAGTGCGGTAATGGATTTGGGGGATGCACACTCTCACTTTAAATTGACTTTTTGTAATTAGGAATAGTCCAATCCGGATTTTAGATGTCATCTTTAGTTAACTATGGCAGTTAACGGAATATGCTGTTTGTATGATTTTTGTACTTAGTTTGTTAAAGAATTCTCTTATTTATTGTAATGACTCATTTTTTGTACTACTGCGTACCTCATTTGCACTTTTAATAGTATGGTATTAAGATTATTTCCAGCTAATTGAGACATGGGCGGGTCTTGAGAGTG
The DNA here is from genome assembly GCF_028390025.1 of Pseudophryne corroboree. Lineage (NCBI taxonomy): Eukaryota > Metazoa > Chordata > Amphibia > Anura > Myobatrachidae > Pseudophryne > Pseudophryne corroboree. The sequence continues at coordinate 706,388,920 of NC_086448.1, read as the reverse complement.
ACTTACATCACATGACCCATCTTAGGGTATAAAAATGTCAGCCAGCCATCCTGTACACCTTGATAAAGGACTCAAGTCCAAAACGCGTTGGTGGAGAAGACAGCCTGCTGCTACCCCAGGGGACCTTATGAATGTACACACCAGGGAAAGAGGAGTTTTACCCGAGTTTTCCATCTTTAAAAACCCTCAAGCCTAAAATGTGCCTTTCTCAAAAGGTCACATGCGGTACGCAGTAATTTTTACCATCTTGTTCTGTAATCTTTTTCTATGTTGTATTTTTATGAGCATTTTTGAACATACCTACAATAAATGTTTTTAAACTTGTATACACTATGATAATCTATTTTCTCATTCATTTTTGAGGACCACTTCTTTGAAATCATTTGGAAAGAGAAATGTTTCCCCTGGTTTGTGGAAAGGAGAACTAAAAGATACCTTTCAAGGTTTTGAACACACCTGTGCCAGGTGAGCTTAGGTGCGAGGATGCCTTCCTCCATACCAGATCTTCATTTTGGTTGATTGATTGCACTTTAAGAAATCAAGAAAAATCTTATGCTTGGTTATTCCCCCTTTCTTGCTTTGTTTTAAATTGTTTGGGTGGATTGGTAATCCTAGAGAGTGTCCCTGCACTTGGATTCAGAACGCAGGGAATACGTTCATTCTTTTTTTCTCCTCTTTATTATTTACAGATAAATGACCATAGCAACCAATCGCAACAGGTAACATTTATCAAGTACATTCTATAAAATGATAGGTAGAAGTTGATGGGATTGAGTGTAGTGCAGTCTGACAGCACAATTCAGAAGCCAAGTCAGGCTATAGTGTTCACTCTTATGCCAACTACCTCTACTGCTGGCATTTTTCAAACCCAGCCTGTGACATGGCAGTTAGGAGCTGATTGGCTGGTACTTTATCTCCCTCCACTTTGCCTCCCTCCAAGGCTTAGTAAATAGACCCCTCTGTCCAGGGGCGTAGCCAGAACTTTGTGGGCCCCATAGCAACATTTTAATGGGGCCCCCATCACAATGCTTCTAGAGAGACAATTCTCTGCAGCAGTTGTTAATTTTATGCCCTATAATAGTGTACTACAGTACTGTAGTTAATTTTATGAACCATAGCAGAGCCTTATTTAATGTTATGCCCCATAGTAGTGCCCTAGTTTCTTTTATGAATCATAGTAGTGAATAAGTTCACCCTACAGTATGTCACATTTTAGAGCTGCCAGTACACCTTATGCCGCACAGTACCCCCAGTTCACATTATTATATATAGTGCTCCCCATTCATATTGTGCCTCATTACAGAGCCCCAGTTCATATTATACTGTATAACATTAAAATGCCCTCCAGTTCATTTTATACCACACTACAATGACCAGGTCCAGGGGCATACCTTGATATATTGCAGGCCCCAATGAAAAAGTTTTAAAGGACCCCTACGTACCACCCAATGGCGAAAAAAGTATATACAGTAACACATGTAACTGTGACAGGGAAGGTGGGCCCCTCTCAGCTCTGGGCCCCATAGCAGCTGCACTGCCTGCACCTATGGTAGCTACACCCTTGCCTCTGTCCATCAGTACTTCTCATCAGTGGCGTCATGAGGGGGGTGCGGGGGGTGCGGCCCGCACCCAGGTGTCACCCTTCAATGGGGTGACACCAAAAAGGGCTGCACCCTCGCACCCCCATCCCATCCGCAGCGGTAGCATTCACACTCCCTCCCGGCACCAAGCCCCCTCATCCCCGCCGACTTCGGACGCGATGAGGGGCGGAGCTTGATTGCCGGCCTCGCACCGCAGGCACCGTTGCTGCACTGAGCAGAGCTGATACTAGTGCACTGCGGGCGCGGCGGCGGCAGCAGCAACAGATCCCTCCCCCTGTCCCCCAGCACATTGGGAGCTGCTTGCTGTTGGGAGGGGGAGTGACGAGTGAGGTGGGAAGTGACCTGGCGCGGAAAGATTGAGTTTGGGAGCTAGGAGGAGTAGGCTAACGCTGGAGAAAGAGTGCATGGGCTCATGGTGAGTGACTCGATTATAAGCAGGCTGGGGGGAAGGGGAGAGACTCTTTGTGTGCACATATATACTTCAATTGCTGGTTATTTACATTGCTATACACAGATGCAAAATTCCAGTGCTGAATGTCTAGTAAAACAGTACTTCAGAATGAGAGCCGGGATTTTGCCTGAACTATTTTGTTTGTTTTATTTGGTGTTTAGTATTAATAGGTATGTGTATTTAACTTTTTTTTAACATGTTTATACCAGACTTGCCTACCCTCCTGCATTTAGTCGGACGCTCCCGTTTTTTACTTTAGCCTCCCACTGCCCTGGAAGCCATGCTAGTCCTCCCGTTTTATACCCCGTCCCTCTCTGAGAGAAAAAAGGCCATAAAGTACCAGTGTATTTTGTAATTTGTTAAACGTAACAAATGCTACGCCATGAATCATAGCCTCCTCCACACCGCCGCTGCTGATAATGTAATCTTACACTGCTGCCTTTCTCCCTTCTGTATATCGTTGCTGTCCCTCTCTCTGTCGCTCTCCCTGTCCCTATGTCCCTGATGTGAATTTTGTCTCATTCCGTGTGAATTTTGTCTCATTCCATGTGGCATAATGTGAATTTTGTCTCATTCCATGTGGCATAATGTGAATTTTGGCTCATTCCATGTGGCATAATGTGAATTTTGGCTCATTCAGTGTGACTTTTGGCTCATTCACTGTGGCATAATATGAATTTTGGCTCATTCCATGTGCTATTGGCGGTCAGTGATGCAATACAATTGTGATCGCATCGATGATTTAGGGTAACACGCCACCATGTTTCCAATCGCAACGTCCGCGTGTGATGTCACACGGCCGCCCCGAACTCATCTCCATTTCTGACGGCATTCCCCCGCAATGCCGAGTTGATAACCCCACAACTCCGCATCGCCACCCCGTGAACTCCTCTGCCTGTCAAATCAGGCAGAGGTGTTCGCATAAGCTGGATGCGATTGCATCTTACTTTGTGAGCACGCGCCGTATGGTCCATAGGGGGGTGACACCATGAGTTACCACACCGGGTGACACCAACCCTAGTGACGCCTCTGCTTCTCATCCAACCCAGGATTGTGTTTGCAGTACAGTAAGGAGTTCATTGTTTTTTATTTCTTAAGTAAAATGCATTTTTTAATTGATTATGGTTTATGTTAAAATATGTAGTTGGAAATTTTTGTAAAGGTTCTGGCTTGAAAGTACAGGATGTTCAAAGTTACTTGGAGCAGGGACATAGCTACCATAGGTGCAGGTAGTGCAGATACTATGGGACTCAGTGCTAAGAGGGGCACGCGTTCTCTATCTAATTTACATGTGTTATATGCATTTTTCACCATTGGTAGACGGAAGTTACAATATTTTGCCTTGGGGCCTACAACATATCTAGGTGTGCCCCTGGACCTGCTTATTGTAATGTGGTATAAAGTAAACTGAAGGACATTATAATGTTACATGATGTGAACTGGGGCACAATATGAAGTGGAGGCACTATAGTGTGGCATAATATAAACTGGGGACACTGTATATCAACATAAAGCTGAATGAAAAAACAGGAACTTTTAGACATACTGAGGAGACTTTGTCAAGACTTGTCCAAGTAAGCATTAATTAATCATTTTTTGACAAGTGACTTTCTGCAATATGTTAAGTTGGCCAAGTGTATAATTTAACATCACAAAAAAAAGAAATGTACAGGTATCTTAAAAAATATTAAAACCTTTTGTCTTTAAGCTGATTAAAGCACACCGAAACTTGGCCTATCTCAGGTTAAAAAGACTGATAACAGAAAACAATACTGTAGCTTGCACTATTGTACTTTTTCATAATTTTGGCTAATGACACTAACCAGGTATTGAGGAGATATTTTATATAATACCCCTTTCAGACATGCTCTAAATTCCCGGGTTTTTACACATGAACGCGCATCAACCCGGGAATTTCGTATGTCTGAAAGGCATCGACCCGGGAATGTGATCCGGGTCGCCAACCCTGCAATTGACCTGGGTTTTTCCCGGGTTTTTCTTCCCGGTTTGGCTTACCGGGTTAAGTCTGAAAGGCGCGACCCGGGAATTTGCTCTCTGGCTGCATGAAAAAGGTTTTCATTGGTCAGAAAGGGCTGCCTGATGCCTGCTGATGACCTCATCAGCGGCAGACGGAGGGGAACAGACACCACAGCAGCATGGGAGGAAGCAGAGAGCTTTGCTGTGAAGTGTGGCAGTGCCAGAGTGCAGAAGGTACGCAGAGCTGTGCATGTATGTGTGCCAGTGCCAGAGAGCGCCAGAGTAACACAGAGCTGTGCAGAGAAGTCTGCAGAAGTGTGCAGAGAAGTGTGCCAGAGGGTGCCAGTGAAGAGACTGCCATTTTGTTCATAATGGCTCACTGGAAGGAGGAGGATTTTCAGGAGCTACTACATGTGAGGGGTGAGGAGGAAATTAAATCACAAATAACAGGGACTGTTAAGGATGCCATGATCTATGGCAACATTGCAAAGATCCTGTCCAGCAGAGGTATTGTGAAGACACAACAGCAAGTTCTTAACAAACTAAAGTCCCTTAAGAAACAATATACCAAGGTCCATGACCACAATCAAAATCGCAGTGGTATGGGAAGGATGGAGTGGCACTTATATGAACTGTGCAGCAACGTGTTTGGCCATACAGCACTTAGCAATCCCGTTGCCCTATCCTCATCTAGTGATGCTGGCATGCTGTCTGCTATACCATCAGTCGCGGCTACATCGTCTCCAGAGTGCAGCCAGCAGAGCCCGGCATCATCGCAGAGCCTATTTGATGATGATCCAGATGTTGATTCGGATGTCACCATCATCATCGATCCAAACAAGGCCACAGGTGTGACAGCATCGTCGCAGAGCACGGGGGACGATTCCCTACCACAGACCCAGGAAGACAAGCCTACCCTACGCTCAAACAGTAAGTTTCCGGCATTATCATTGTCAGAGACATATTTAACATATAGGGGTATATTTACTAACATTCGTAATTTTCGGAAAAAGGTCAAAGTTCAATCACAAATGACATCGAAAGTGTAAAACTGCAACTTTTTGAATTTATTACGCCTAATTTACTAAGCTGTCGTATTCGGATTTTTCATTTGATCCGATGTCGATGTCATTCGTGTTTTTTTCCCGTTTTTTACGGCAGTGATTAGCAAAACACTGCCGACTTTATCACAATGAATCTCGGCCGGATCTGTGTGATCCGTGCTGGGGTTCATTTTTTTTTTATTTTAAATAAACACTGTAAAACGCGTGGGGTCCCCCCTCCTAAGCATAACCAGCCTCGGGCTCTTTGAGCCGACCCTGGTTGCAGAAATATGGGGGAAAAAATGACAGGGGTTCCCCCATATTTAAGCAACCAGCATCGGGCTCTGCGCCTGGTCCTGGTTCCAAAAATACGGGGGACAAAAAGAGTAGGGGTCCCCCGTATTTTTAAAACCAGCACCGGGCTCCACTAGCTGGACAGATAATGCCACAGCCGGGGGTCACTATTATATAGTGCCCTGCGGCCGTGGCATCAAATATCCAACTAGTCACCCCTGGCCGGGGTACCCTGGGGGAGTGGGACCCCTTCAATCAAGGGGTCCCCCTCCCCCAGCCACCCAAGGGCCAGGGGTGAAGCCCGAGGCTGTCCCCCCCATCCAATTGGCTGCGGATGGGGGGCTGATAGCCTTTTGTGAAAATGAAAAGATATTGTTTTTAGTAGCAGTACTACAAGGCCCAGCAAGCCTCCCCCGCATGCTGGTACTTGGAGAACCACAAGTACCAGCATGCGGCGGAAAAACGGGCCCGCTGGTACCTGTAGTACTACTACTAAAAAAATACCCAAAAAAAGACAATACACACACACCTTGAAAGTAAAGTTTTATTACATGCATCCACACAAACATACATACATACTTACCTTATGTTCACACGAGGGTCGGTCCTCTTCTCCAGTAGAATCCATGGGGTACCTGTTGAATAAATTCTACTCACCAGATCCAAGGTCCCAGGCTCCTCGTAGCATCCATTTGTAATCCACGTACTTGAATAAAATAAAAAAACGGAGAGCCGAGCCACGCACTGAAAGGGGACCCATGTTTGCACATGGGCCCCCTTTCCCCGAATGCCAGATACCCACTCTGACTGATGTCTAAGTGGGTTTCTTCAGCCAATCAGGGAGCGCCACGTTGTAGCACCCTCCTGATCGGCTGTGTGCTCCTGTACTGTCTGACAGGCGGCACACGGCAGTGTTACAATGTAGCGCCTATGCGCTCCATTGTAACCAATGGTGGGAACTTTGTGGTCAGCGGTGAGGTCACTTTCGGTCAACCGCTGACTACAAAGTTCCCACCATTGGTTACAATGGAGCGCATAGGCGCTACATTGTAACACTGCCGTGTGCCCCCTTTCATACTACACCACAGACCCGTGAAATTCCCGGGTTGGCCCCTTTCAGACATAAGCTGGATTTTTCAGTTTTTAAGGCAGTGTCATCATTTTAAGGGGACGGTTTGCAGGCACATAATAATGAGGTCATGCAAAGGGGAGGGCAGGCTATTAAATTCCATGTTAGGAATACAGTAATTTCATGTTTATATACCAATAAATAGAACACCAGTTTTTCTTTTCCAAAAATGTTTATTTTAGAAAGAATAAAAGTTTTTTTTCAACTTGTAAAACGTGTGTGCACATCTTTTGCATCTTTAATGAGATCCTCCCAATTATGAAGACATATATGGTATAGTACAAAAACTTTTTAGGAATGACAGGTGCATTACACCCACTTTAGCCATAACATAAAAGTGCAGCTGTATTGCAGTGCAAAAAAGTAGTTTTGCCGAAGGGCATGGTGTATCACAAGGGTCTTAAACCTTTGCCCTGCAGCTGTTATGGAACTTCAGTTCCCAGCATGCCCATCCACATTTTAGATTTTAGCCCATGTTAAACGGTGGCAGAAAATGCTGGGAAGTGTAGTTCCATAACAGCTGCAGGGCAATGGTTGAAGACCCCTGTTCTACATAAAAATAAAGTGCTGCGGTATTGCAGTGAAAAATACAAACGAGATAATCATAAGACCAAGGTGTATGATGTACTCATAATTATGAGCGTATGCGCAATACCTGAATTTTTTAAGACAAACATACGCATTTTAAACATACGTATTTCACAAACAAAACATTAAACAAAAATAAAGTTATGGGCACAAAAGCCCTCATTCCGAGTTGTTCGCTCGCTAGCTGCTTTTAGCAGCTTTGCACACACTAAGCCGCCGCCTACTGGGAGTGAATCTTAGCATAGTAGATTTGCGAACGAAAGATTAGCAGAATTGCGAATAGACACTTCTTAGCAGTTTCTGAGTAGCTCCAGACTTACTCTGCCACTGCGATCAGTTCAGTCAGTTTCGTTCCTGGTTTGACGTCACAAACACACCCAGCGTTCACCCAGACACTCCCCCGTTTCTCCAGCCACTCCCGCGTTTTTCCCAGAAACTGCAGCGTTTTTTCGCACACACCCATAAAACGGACAGTTTCCGCCCAGAAACACCCACTTCCTGTCAATCACATTACGATCACCAGAACGAAGAAAAAACCTTGTAATGCCGTGAGTAAAATACCTAACTGCATAGCAAATTTACTTGGCGCAGTCGCACTGTGGACATTGCGCATGCGCATTAGCGACTAATCGCTCCGTTGCGAAAAAAATATATATTTAATGCGAGTGTCCCGCAGTATTTGTGAAGGCCTCTGCCTGATTGGCAGGCAGAGGCATTCGCAGGCGGCAGTGCTCCGTTTCCAAGGCAGAGACAGAGCGTTGCGGGGATGGTGGCTTACAAACGGTGGCGTGGTGGCTGCGTTATCAGGGCGGCTGTGTGATGTCACATGCAGTTGCTCCAATCAAAAAGATGGCGGCGGACCTCCAGCTGTCGCAGCCAGGTTGTGCCGACAGGAGGCTTACATAATTTCTACGACCATGCACTAATTGTGGTGCAATCGCAATAAGTGCGTGGTCGCAGATGAGGGGCGGTGGGTAGCATGCTGGTTGGCCTTGACCTGCGGTGGGTGGCCCCCAGCATGTGAGTCAAGGAATTCCAAATTCTGATAAAAAGTAAAATTTTCTATCCTTACTGAATAAGGTCCACAGTACAGAACAAAGGTTAAACAACCTGAAATATGGCAAAGGAATTATATGTGTGATAAAACACAAGTGCCATTTTTCAAGGTATTGTAGATGTAAATGTGGGGAAAGAAGTGGCTTTGGGGCATATAGATGGCAGATCCGAGCACAAGTGACTGCTCTTTCTTTGGCCCTCATTCTGAGTTGTTCGCTCGCTAGCTGCTTTTAGCAGCATTGCACACGCTAGGCCGCCGCCCTCTGGGAGTGTATCTTAGCTTAGCAGAACGAAAGATTAGCAGAATTGCTACTAAATAATTCTTTGCAGTTTCTGAGTAGCTCCAGACCTACTCACGAATTGTGATCAGCTCAGTCCGTTTAGTTCCTGGTTTGACGTCACAAACACGCCCTGCGTTCGGCCAGCCACTCCCCCATTTCTCCAGACACTCCCGCGTTTTCCCCTGACACGCCTGCGTTTTTTAGCAAACGCCGGGAAAACGCTGATTTGCCGCCCAGAAACGCCCCTTTCCTGTCAATCATTTACCGAACACCAGTGTGACTGAAAAGCGCCGCAGAAGCCACAGCAAAACAGCTAAGTTTTTAGTAAAATAACTTAGCGCATGTGCTCTGCGTACCATGCACATGCGCAGTTAGCAACTAATCGCAGCATAGCGAAAATCGGCAACGAGCGAACAACTCGGAATGACCCCCTTTGTGCGATGTGTAAAAATGCTAATGCAGCAGGATGTGTGTGTAGGAAACAGATGCCTCCTGCCAGTATCTGCGACCGGGTGCTGCATCCAAAGACTCAGCATCAGATCACCATTGATCGCAGCTCTCGGCCATCTGAGTAAGCCTCAGCCAGGGCCAGGAAGTCTGCATCGGAAGACATGGACCCTGGCATTGGCACTGGCAAGCACTGCTCACTCTGCCCCCAAGTGCTGGCATTATGCCAATCAGGTAAAAGCCAATTGGTTAATCTGTGCAACTTCTCAATAGTCCCACTTCTCTGGTCTTTTCACAGCTTGAAACATCAACCTCATAGCCTTCAATTTCAGTTTTCACCTTCAAATCGAGCGTTTCTTGGACAATCCGGGAGATTAACTAAGTATGCGTTTACCCCATAGTAGGTAAATATGAGTTTACACCATAGTAGTTGAGTATGAGTTTACACCATAGTAGGTAAGTATGAGTTTACCCCATAGTAGGTAAGTATGGGTTTACCCCATAGTAGGTAAGTATGCGTTTACCCCATAGTAGGTAAATATGAGTTTACACCATAGTAGGTGAGTATGAGTTTACTCCACAGTAGGTAAGTATGAGTTTACCCCATAGTAGGTAAGTATGGGTTTACCCCATAGTAGGTAAGTATGAGTTTACCCCATAGTAGGTAAGTATGGGTTTACCCCATAGTAGTAAAGTATGCGTTTACCCCATAGTAGGTAAATATGAGTTTACACCATAGTAGGTGAGTATGAGTTTACTCCACAGTAGGTAAGTATGAGTTTACCCCATAGTAGGTAAGTATGGGTTTACCCCATAGTAGGTAAGTATGAGTTTATCCCATAGTATGTAAGTATGAATTTATCCCATAGTAGGTAAGTGTTTACCCCATAGTAGGTAAGTATGAGTTTCAGTTTACCCCATAGTTTGAATAGGAAATTATATTTCTTTTAGGTTATTTATAGGCAAATAGTTTTTGTGCTCACTGCATGCCTGATAGTCCGAGTTATGCAATATCCAATTTGGATAACATTATGTGTGGGGTGTAACATAGAAAAACACAGCTGGCTGCAATGAATGAACCTGTATGAAGCATTCTTAAAGAAAGTTATTGTTTTATATCCAGCCCTGTTATTATGTGTTGTGTCATTTTTTATTTTGACAGTTTTATTACATGCACAACTTATTATGTGGTCCACAATAAACCGTTGTGTTTTACCACATAACATACAGGGAGCAGTATGAGTTACCAACTTATGGGATCCCGGCGCTCGAAATACTGACGCCGGGCAGGGGTGTATCTAGAGGTCCGAGCGCCACAGGCAAAGTAAGGGACTGACCCCCCCCCCCCCAAAGTGGCCACACAATAGTACCCCCAATTCAAATTACACCCCAGAGTAACCTAAACCCTCCCCCACCTCCCCCCCCTGCAGCCTGACCCTATCCTCCGAGGGGGGTGCCTAAGCCTAAGCCCCCCTCCCCGCAGTCTAACCCTAACCCCCCCTCCCGCGGCTTACATGCCTTGCGCCGCGGTCTCTTCTCTTTGGGGATTCCGGCTGTTGGCATCCCAGCGCCGAGATGGTATGCCCATTCTGGATGCCAGTGTCGGCAATCAGTATAGGGTTGGTATTCCGGCGTCGATATTCTGATCGGCCCGGGATACCAACATCCTGACTGCTTCCCAACATACAATATATGTGTATTTGAATTGAAATACAAGATTTTTGGGAATGTTAAAAACTACTAGTGAATCCCTGTCACTGCTGTGTGACATCATGAATTATTATCATTATTATTATTTATAATAAAATGAATAGTAATATTACATTTGAGCGAATGGGGCATTAATTACATTTCTGACACACACATATAGATATAATTATTAATTTATAATATACATGCAATTCACTAAGCTTGACAAGCCAGGGCTGATGGAAATATGAAGGAGCGCTCTGGGTATCCCCCCACCATCTTTTCACCAGTCCTGTGCCAGTTGGCAGATGAGCAGGGTCTGCAAAACGGGATCCGGTCAGGAATCTCGATGGTTGGCATCCCAGCAGTCAAAACACCAACACTGGAGGCCCGACACTGCTCGGAATGCCGGCACTGACACCCCGAATGAGATCACAATCCTGGTGTCCCGGTGTCGGCATCACGACAGCCGGGATCCTGAAGGAATGACTGCTAGGGCTAACCCTTGGGTGGTGGTGACAACAGCTAACCCTGACACCCTAATGCCCAACCCTAAACCCCCTCGGCCCCTAACCCAAACCTCGATACTTTCTTTCGGGATTCAGGCATCAGTCACATGACCGCCAGCATACTGACCGCTGGGCTGCTGATTGCATCCCCGGGGTGGTAATGATGTATCATAAAGAGAATAGTAGCGGGTATGCCGTACCGCCAGGACACCGTTTTTTCGGTTTCCATGATTGACGTGAAAACAGGACAAACTGCAGGAGCGAGAGAGGAGGCAGCAGAGCCGGAGAGCCAAGGGAAACATGCTCTGGTGTATTTATAATGGGTGCAGTGTGTGCGGTGCACACGGGCCCTGGGGTCCAGAGAGGCCCACACCACACATCCTGCACCCATTATTTTTAATACTTACCCTCCCATGGCGCAGCAGCAGCGCTGCAGAAATCACTGGGAAAATGGCGCAGCACCATTTTCCTAGTGTTTCACGCATGTGAGGTAGGAAATTCACTGGGAAAATAGCCACCGTGATTTGCACATGCACTCTAGACCAGTGGTTCTCAAACTCGGTCCTCAGGACCCCACACAGTGCATGTTTTGCAGGTAACCCAGCAAGTGCACAGGTGTATTCATTATTCACTGACACGTTTTAAAAGGTCCACAGGTGGAGTAAACGATTTCACTTGTGATTCTGTGAGGAGACCTGCAAAACATGCACTGTGTGGGGTCCTGAGGACCGAGTTTGAGAACCTGTGCTCTAGACTATGGGACATTGCTACAGCTCTACAGCGCTGCTGGCTAGAGAGTAAGGGGCCCAGACAGAACTTGCACACGGGCCTCCTCCTCTCTAAATACGCCACTGGAAACTTGGGAGGGGACTCTGGAGTGATGGGGCAGAAGGTTGTAAAGACACAAGGGATTGGAGACTGGAGAGACACAAGGGGCAGGAGGCTGAAAAGACAGGAGGCTGGAGAGACACAAGGGGCAGGAGGCTGGAGTGAAAACAATGGGCAGAAAGTGACACAGGGGGCACGAGTCTGGTTGAATCTCTGTTGTATGATGATGACATTGGTTATATTCCTACACAAAGAGGCATCTTCCGTACCAGGTGATCTCCTACATGAATAGTGAATACCGACTGAAGATACTGTCTGTCCGGAGAAGATTTGCTCCTATAGGTAAGGTGTATTTGGAATAGAATGGAGAGAAATACTTTCAGAGTGTCATGCTGATAGCAGTGCCGTAACTAGGTATTTTAGTGCTGTGTGCAAGAAACGGCATTGCCCCCCCCATGCAAGATAGGGGCAGTGCGCGCCGTAGGCGAGCGGAAAATATATAGGAGCGTGGCTTCATGGGGATGGGGCGTGGCCACAAAATAATACCAATTCATACTACGGTGCACAGTAGTTTCCATTATTCAAATTACGCTGCACAGTAGCACCACTACACCAGGTAGAGCCCCTTTTACATATTATGGCAGACAGCGTCCCCCTTTTTACACATTGCGGCACACAGCGCCCCCTTTTTACACATTACTGCAGACAGCGCCTCCTTTTTACACATTACAGCAGACAGCGTGCCCTTTATACACATTACGGCAGACAGCGTCCCCCTTTTTACACATTACGGCAGACAGCGTCCTTCTTTTTAACACATTCCGCCAGCCAGTCCCCCTTTTTACACATTACGGCAGACAGCGTCCCCTTTTTACACATTACTGCAGACAGCGTCCCCCTTTTTACACATTACGGCAGACAGCGTCCCCCTTTTTACACATTACAGCAGACAGCATCCCCCTTTTTACATATTACGGCAGACAGCGCCCCCCTTATTACACATTATGGCAGACAGAGTCCCCTTTTTACACATTACGGCAGACAGCATCCCCCTTTTTACACATTACGGCAGACAGCGTCCCCCTTTTTACACATTACGGCAGACAGTGTCCCCCTTTTTACACATTACGGCAGACAGCATCCCCCTTTTTACACATTACCGCAGCCAGTCCCTCTTTTTACACATTGTGGCAGACAGAATAGATAGAAATAGATAGATTGAGAGAGAGAGAGACAGAAAGATAGATAGATACTTACCATCTCTCCCCGCTGGCAGTCAGGCTCCTCTGTGCTGGCAGATCCCGGGCAGGAAGGGAAGGATTGGCTGCCCGCCGCCGCGAATGCTGGGATGAGGGAAGCGCATCCCAGCATTCACAGCAGCTCCGGGCAGCCAATGCGGAAGGAGAGGGACTGCTGCAGCGGCGCCACTACCAATTACATAGCGCTGCTGTGGCTCCAGTCCCCATCCCTCCTCCTCCTCCACTGCCCCCGGCACTGCTGCTCTCCTCCCCTGCCTCCGGCTACTCCAGCGCGGTGCAACCAGAACAGCAGAGGTGGCTTGTAATGAGTCAGTTTGGCTAATAGTGTCATATATTTACAGTGTGCACAGCCCTGGCAACTTGCAGACAGATTTTCTCTAGCATCCATAATGGATATTGAGGAATTAGTACGATGGGGTATAAACAGGGTCCAAAGGAGCTGGTGCACTTTAAATTTGTTGAACTGGCTGTGCTGGCTCCTCCCCTCTATGCCCCCTCCCACAGGCAGTTTAGAAAAAAGTGCCCTCAGGAGAGGATGCACACCCTGGCTCTCCAGAGAGTTTAATTTTTTAAAACATTATTATTTTCGGTATGCTGTTTGGGCAACAGCATACCTGCACTGTGGGAGTTAGTGGACGGGGGGGGGGGGCATTTACCGGTCTCTTCAGGTGTCAGAGCTGCTTCCCCACTGCGGGACCACCGTCCTCAGAGGTTGTTGTACAGCAGGGCACTGCGCCTTAGCGGTCACAATTGCAGCACGTCGCACACCCCTAACATTGCCTGAAGATGAGGAGAATGGTGAGTATAAACCGGGGGCCTGCTAGGGGGTCTCCTGGTTCTTGGTGCAGCGCAAACACAGGGGCAGCATACGAGACCCTCCCTGGGGGGATCCGCTATAGCCCCCCTGTGTACACTGGTAGCGGTAGTGAAAACTAGCACTTATGTGATGTTTTACACTTATATGGAGACTTTGCCAGTATAAATATTTATAGAGCTTCGGCACCACTACAGGGGGCAGAGCTTCCTTCAGAGCAGGACCAGCTGCATTTTGGCGCCTTCCTCTGCTTACAGCTGCAGCAGCAGGCACACACAGCTCCTCCAGAAACTCAGGATACGCAGGAAAACTAGTACAGGGGTGTAGCAAAGGGCGAAAGCTGCAATTGTACACAAGCTGTGTCCTGAAAAGGACAAAAACTCTGGTGTTACATCGTGATATAACATCTTGAAATCACTGAGGCTGCTTAGCTTGGGTGTGCTGTTCCTTCCTCTGTGTTTCCCTCTCACATACAGTAAGGGCAGGCTTGCTATTGTATTACTTGTCTGTGTGCATGTGTATATAAGTGTTGTCTACTGTAAACATTGTTAAACGCCAATTATGCAGTGTATGTCACACCAGATTCTCTCCCTCTACATCTGGAGCCATATCATGTGAACAGTGCAGCCAGTCCTCACAATTCAGTGAGGGCGCTGGGGGGGGGGGGGGGGGTCAAGAGCCTTCCTGGCTAGGTACCATAAAGTCCATGATGTCAGATATGTCATCTCAGCTCACTGCTAATACTCAAAAACTCAACAACTGCAGCAGGCTGTTGCAGACCTAGCTGCAAGGGCAGATGTTCAACAGCACCCCCTCTCTAGATCAGGACCACTAAAACATGGGTTACTCTCAGAATCTGATGAGGAGAAACTGGACTTGGATCCTGTTACTTGGGATTTCCCTTCTGCACAGGGTATTGAGCCCCTCATTCTTGCTATACGGGACATGTTAAAACTCCCTATAGAGGACGCTGCAAACACAGCAGTCATTTTTCTTAACACAGAACAAACTCGGTATCACTTTCCCTGATTCTGCAGAACTGGATAACCTGTTTAAGTTAGCCTGAAAAAATCCAGATAAGAAATACCAAGTGCAAGAGAAAAACGAAAAACACCCTAAGGTGATTTTCTCAAGGTGCTGAACTAGGGGAGGTTCAACACAGCAGCTATAAAGAAAGAGGTTGGTCAGACCTCACAAAGCAACGGCAACAAATATAATTCTAGCGCTATAGGTCATAGATGAGATGAGAAGATCAATATACAATCATATTTATTGCATATAAAAAATCACTAAAACATCCATGGAATTGAACACTTAAGTAAAAAATAAAATAACTATACATATATAAAATGTATGATGTTAATGTACCCTAGAAAAGGGTGTATGGCATAACTCCCGGACACATTCAGCTGAAATTGTGGAGAAAATACTTGGACCTGTTCCTATGTAAAATGTCCCCTTCTATATCCAATAGTACCAATAGGATAGTCCTTTGTTAGCAATAATTACCACAGAAGATCAAGGATATTTAAGCGGCTCAGCATTCCGCAGTATTGCAGTTCCTTGGTGCAGTGGAATAGATTTAGAGTTCCTCAATTGGGATGGTTTACCTCCAGCAAAGGTCCATGAGGTTCAGTAGGGGGACTTGGTTCAGGTCCTCTTTCTCCAGATATTTGTAGGTCCAGGGAGTAGTGCAGGAGAGCAGCTCACACCAACGCGTTTCGTTGTGATCACACAACTTTTTCCTTGAAAAAGTTGTGTGATCACAACGAAACGCGTTGGTGTGAGCTGCTCTCCTGCACTACTCCCTGGACCTACAAATATCTGGAGAAAGAGGACCTGAACCATGTCCCCCTACTGAACCTCATGGACCTTTGCTGGAGGTAAACCATCCCAATTGAGGAACTCTAAATCTATTCCACTGCACCAAGGAACTGCAATACTGCGGAATGCTGAGCCGCTTAAATATCCTTGATCTTCTGTGGTAATTATTGCTAACAAAGGACTATCCTATTGGTACTATTGGATATAGAAGGGGACATTTTACATAGGAACAGGTCCAAGTATTTTCTCCACAATTTCAGCTGAATGTGTCCGGGAGTTATGCCATACACCCTTTTCTAGGGTACATTAACATCATACATTTTATATATGTATAGTTATTTTATTTTTTACTTAAGTGTTCAATTCCATGGATGTTTTAGTGATTTTTTATATGCAATAAATATGATTGTATATTGATCTTCTCATCTCATCTATGACCTATAGCGCTAGAATTATATTTGTTGCCAAGAAATACCAAGTGACAAAACGATTTTTGCACACTTTCCCATTTGCTCCTGAAAGCAGGAAACTCTGGGAAGAACCCCTGGCCGTAGACGTATCAGTCTCTCGCCTATCTAAAAAGGCGGTACTACCAGCTCCGGGCTCCTTTACCATAAAGGTCCCTGGGGATAGAAAAATAGAGACTACAATGAAGTCTATCTACACAGCGGCTGATATACCACAAAGACCGATCATAGTGGGTTGCTGGATGACGCATGCCATTCATACGTGGGCTACTCAAATTCAAGAGGGTCTCTCGGGGCAGTGACGGAACTTGTGAGTGATGGGCCCAGGTGCAAAACTATACTTTGGGCCCCCCTCCTCTACCCCACCCCAAGTTCACAATATGCCACACGCTAAAGCGCTGCAGCATGGATCTATATAGTACCCTGTAGCATTGTATCAGTATACTATATAGATCCATGCTGCGGCGTTTTAGAGCGGCGCCAACACACCAGCTCACTCCCTTTGTGGTAACACCAATATGAACTACTAATATATGTGTGCAATATTTAATTTAATTTAAGAAATCTAGAATACCGAGTGCACTACATGAAGTAAACTTGAGAGGTAGGGTCATAGATGGGATAAGTGCCTGCTGAAATAATTTACATATGGTAATATCCGTTTAACAGTGGGACTCCCATGTTAAACAGAAGGGAGAGCTGCATCTCTAACATACCAATATGAGCATATTTTGCTGAACCAAATAAATATATTATACAGGTTTATATTGGCACATATTGGAGAGTTTCTATGTAATAAATAGATACAGTGAACGATTCACTCCTATTTAATAGAAAAAGCCCATATGTCGGAGCCGTGTCTCTGACACGTAGATGCGTGTATATCCTGCAGTATTGAATCAGTATAACACACAGATTTACCCTGCCATCTGCCTGCAATATTTTATGTAACAGACACAGTGAACAACCTGTGTCTGTTTAATGGTAAAAATTTGTAACTATAGTCGCAACTGTTGCAACCTTTGGGATAGCAACAAAATAGATACATTGAAAAGGAGCTAATGGGCTACAAAAATCACACCACATGAAATGGGGTATTAAGAATTACAAATGGTAATTTTGTGGCAGTATTCTAACATTGATTAGGGACACCTAATACAGTGAGTGGGCAGAGTGAATAGCTCATGTCTGCTTAACATTCAGAGGGTATTCAACTCTAATCAAGCTGTATGATACAACGACAGTAAAGTTATATTGTATAATTCATGGGATCAGTTGCATTCATACTATGAAAGATAATGAATTCAACAGTTATATGATTAGCATCAGTGTGTCATAGTATGCCTTTATTACAAGCGACAATAGCCCTGGTAAAGGTGCGGCATGACTAGGCTTACTGTATTATAATACATCCTATATAATACTGTTGATAACCACAGCAGCCTTACAGCTCTCGATTCCCAATCACACTAAATAATATAGCAATTGGGAATAAAGTAACCAGAATATAACAAATAGTACGTTACATTCCACTTCAGGCAATCCAGAGCAATACGCTCATCTGATACTCACGTACGGGATTAAGGCACATTTGTCTGGGAATTTACTATTCACATCTCAGACAATATGGTAGAGAGTGTTCCAATCAATCTCTAGAGATAGTCCAAATATTAGCAAAAGCTACTGATGCAAATTGTCCTGCCACAGGGATTCAACACTGAGATACCTGTCCCATAAATATAAATTAAATTACAGTATTGATATACTTGGGAATATATTCCAATGGTGTCGGGTGGCATTGACTCAAGTATTATTGAAGAGACAATAGCTCATTTACCATGTATAGAATTGGCACGGCAGGTTCCATGTATGTACGCACAACCATGAGTATAGAATAAGGGTTTAAATATAGTCACCCCCACACCAACCGTTAGACACTGTTATATACCACCCTGCAACCTGAATAAATAATGTCAGGCAATTCACAGGGTACCTCAGCGAATAAGGGTATAATTCCAGTAGTCGACAATTTTGAGGTTGGTTCCAGAAATTTTTGCACACACACAAAAGTGATATTAATACAATAAAGACACATAAGTGAATTTGATATCGATTTTTATTCATTCTTATAATTTTTGTCTTGTAATTTCTCACATCATCAGGCATTTTAATGTATGACATTAAAAGTTAAATTTTAATTATACTTACCTTCTTTCTACAAGTGCGCCAACAAAGAGACAAACCTTTCCTTTCCAGTGTTCTACCTTTGCTTTCCTCCCATGGATGAACTTTTGGCACATGGGATGTCGGGGAACGGGGAGAAGTATAAGAGTGGAGAAGCTGGGAGAGAGGCCCCTCCTCCCCCCTCCAGTAGTGCAATCCCACACAGGCTGGCAGCAGCGTCATGGAGTATGGCGGAGGAGCTGAGAGAGAGGCCTCTCCTCACCCTTCCAGTCAGCAGTTCCTCCCCCCTCCAGTAGTGCAGTCCCACACAGGCAGGCAGAAGCGTCACAGAGTATGGGGGGAGGAGCTCAGAGAGGGGCACCTCCTCCCCCCTCCAACCAGGCAGTCCCACACAGGCAAGCAGCAGCATTGCAGAGTATGGAGGGAGCTGCTCCTACCCCCTCTGGCCAGCCAGTCCCACACAGGAAGCATTATTGACTCTGGGGGGTAGGAGCTGAGAGGCGGCTCCACCTCCCCCTCCCGGCCGGGTCCTGAACACTGCAGTGGCCGCGGCCGCATTATCGCAGACTCTGGTGCACTAGCAGTAGGCAGTGAAGCGCTGGAAGTAGCATAACATGAGTCAGTGTGACTCATTTTAATGCTGGCGCTGTGGGCCCCTTTACTACGGTGGGCCCCGGTGCAATGCACCAGCTGCACTGCTGCTAGTTCACTGTCTCAGGGGACATTCAAGACACTGCACGCGTCCTGTGTGACTCTCTCAAGGAGATGGGCAATATTAATGCTAGGACCACTGCGATGGCAGTGTCGGCGGGCAGAGCTTTGTGGTTGCGTCTGTGGATAGCGGACGCAGAGTCCAAGCGCAGTGTAGAGTGTCTTCCTATTTCAGGGGATTGGCTCTTTGGGGTAGAATTGGACACAAGGATTTCTAAAGTTACTGCGGGGAAATCCACGTTTCTCCCCTCTGGGGCCCTGCCGGCTTGATGTTCCTACCCGGGGCCATTTGCCCAGTCCTTTCGGTCTAACAAATTTAGAGCTAGGGCCAGAGGTGCCTCCAATGGTAAACAGAGGTAAGACATGAAAACCAGCAACCGCAGGTTCTCAGGAACAGAGCACCAGTTCAGCTTCCACTAAGACCTCAACATGACGGTGCCCACCCACCCCTAGGGGATATCGAGGTGGGAGCTCGACTGCATCACTTCAGCCACATCTGGGAAAGCTCCTGCCAGGATACCTGGGTAAAGGACCTCATTGCTCAGGGCTACAAGCTGGAGTTTGACGGCGCTCCTCCCCAACGATTTTTCAAATCCAGCTTACCAGCTTTGGAGGATACCTGTGTTACGCTGCAACAAGCCATCCTAAAGTTGGTCCAGTCCCAAGTCATTGATCCAGTGCCACTGCAACAACAGGGAAAGGGTTACTAGTCCAACCTGTTTGTGGTACCGAAACCGGACGGTTTGGTAAGGCCCATTTTGAATCTAAAATCCTTGATCCCTTACCTAAAGGTTTTCAAGTTCAAGATGGAATCCTTGTGAGCAGTGATTGCGGGCCTGGAAGAACGGGAGTTCATGGTCTCACTGGATATCAAGGACTCATATCTCCATATTCCGATTTGGCCACCTCACCAGGCTGACCTGCGTTTTGCCCTGCTGAACAATCACTACCAGTTTCAGGCGCTACTCTTCAGCATGTACCCAGCTCTGAGGGTGTTCACTAAGGTGAAGGCGGAGGTGATGTTCCAGCTCAGGGGTCCAGGGGGTCAATATTGTCCCTTATCTGGATGATCTCTTGATAAAGGCGAGATCCAGGGAGCTTTTATTACTCCATATAGACCACACTATCCAACTTCTGTCACACCATGGGTGGCTCCTCAATTTACAGAAGTCCCACCGGGAGCCAACTAAGTGGCTTCTGTTCCTGGGAATGTTGCTGGATACTGTGGCCCAGAAAGTGTTCCTCCCAGAGGACAAAACGAGAACACTCCAAGGGATGGTCCGAATGGTTCTAGGGCCTACTTGAATATCCATCCATCTTTGCATAAGATTGTTGGGGAAAATGGTAGCCTCATACGAGGCTATCCAGTATGGAAGGTTCCAGGCCAGAAAATTTCAATTGGATCTCCTGAGCAAGTGGTCCGGATCACATCTTCAGATGCACCAGATAATACGACTTTCACCGCAGGCCAGGATTTCCCTCCTGTGGTGGCTGCAGTTCCTCAAACCCACTGGAAGGTCTAAGTTTCGGGATTCAGGAATGGATCCTCCTCACGACAGATGCGAGTCTGAGAGGATGGGGAGCTGTCACCCAGGAGGTTCAGTTCCAGGGCAGGTGGTCAGCCCACGAAGCCCTACTTCTGTTCAACATTCTGGAACTTCGGGCGATCTAAATGCCACGGCGGTGGCGTATATAAATCGACAAAGAGGGACAAAAAGCAGGGCCTGCATGCGAGAAGTGTCAAAGATACTCATCTGGTTAAAAAGAAATTCAAGAGCAATGTCCGCAATCGTCATTCCGGGAGTGGACAACTGGGAAGCAGACTTCCTGAGTCGTCACGATCTCCACCCGGGAGAGTGGAGGCTCCACCATCAGGTGTTTCAGCAGATCATCGACCGGTGGGTCTGCCCACAAATAGACATGATAGCTTCTCGACTCAACAAGAAACTTCACTGGTATTGCTCACGAACCAGGTGAGGATAGTAGATGCACTGACGTCGCCTTGGCCTTACCGGCTAGTCTACCTGTTTTCTCTGATTACATTGATCCCAAGGGTGCTGAAATGAATCAGGAATAAAAGAGTCTAGGCATTTCTGATTGCCCCGGAATCAGGGCCGGCGCCACCACTAGGCAGCTTTAGGCAGCTGCCTATGGGCGCCGGCCACTTGAGGGCGGCAGCTCACGCTGCCGATGAATGCTTCCCTTACTGAAGAGGAGTATGACAAGTGTTGCTGGCTGCAGAGAGGAGCGGAAGACAGTTGCTATAGCAACTGTAATAATAGCCTGCAGCACGCTGCTTACTCTATGTGCATAGAGTATTAGCGCCGCTGCCGATGGGTTACACTCACACTGTCAGGGCGGCCGCGGCATCCCTGCAGCACTGACAGTGTGAGTATAACCCATCGGCAGCGGCTCTAATACTCTATGTACATAGAGTAAGCAGCGTGCTGCCGGCTATTATTACAGTTGCTATAGCAACTGTCTTCCGCTCCTCTCTGCAGCCAGCAACACTTGTCATACTCCCGCCCCCCACGAACTCGCTCCACATATTACACCCGCCCGCTGCTGTGTGTGCACTGCAGCCGGTGCTCTGCTTCCCGCCTCCACCCGCTATTTTCTGGATTAGATGGCTGCAGTCTCTTCCTCCTTTATGGTTCCCCTGCCCGCTCCCACATTGCAGCTGCCTGTAACAGACAGCTGCCCGCTCCCACATGGCCTCTCCCTGCAACAGAGCACTGCAGCCTCGACCCCTCCTCCGGTGCTCCGGTACCAGCTCCCACATCCTGCAATGGCGGTCAGACCCAGGAGACTACCACACACAGTGGACTTGCGCTGTGCTGTCCTGTCCAGGTAAAGGTGTGTGTGTGGTGGGCTTTGTTTCAGTGTGTGTTTGTGTATTTCGAGTGGGGAGGGTTGGGGGGTATTTTAGTGGTGGAGGAACCCACAACCTTGTTGCCCCTGGGCCCCCATCAGTCTTAAGGCCCCTACACACTGGCCGATATATCGTCCGTTCTCTTGAACGGCCGATATATCGCGGGACCGTCGGCCAGTGTGTACGGGCGATATGTCTGTGAACTCCGTCATTCACAGGCATATTGCGTCGGCCCTGCAGCACAGCAGACGGCCAATATATCTACTGATATATTGGCGCGTCGCAGTGTGTGTACGGGTGACCAGCCGCCCTCCCGTACACATGCTGCGGCGGCCGGCGGTGATTGACAGCCCGCCCAGTTCATGACGTCAGTCCCCGACGGATCGGGCAGTGTGTATGCTCAACACACTGCTCAATCCATCCATAGATATATCTGCCGATCAATTGATTGGCAGATATATCTACCAGTGTATACCCTCCATTAATCCTGCCCTGGAGGGGGGAAATATTTAAGGGGTGGGGAGGATCATTAAATCTATACAGTAAAGGGTGGGGGTGAGGGTAGATCTTACAATATATAAGAGGTAGAGGTGTAGGGTTTTTGGAAGGGGGAAAGGAAAGACATACATACTGTATATATGTACTGTAGAACACCTGCAGCAATCTGTCTTGAGGTTCCCACTAAGGAGGGTATTCAATTAGTGCAGTTTTTTCGTCTAAAAATTGCACTTATCGCCCTTTTGTAGGTTGAATTCACAATCAACCTATTCAAAGCCCGTTCCAATTTTTCAACTTGTCGAAAAATCCGCCCGGGAGAACATTTGTTGAATTTGCGGGTGTTTTCAACAGTTTTTTGGTCCGTTTTTGACCATGCCGATTCAGCAAATTAAATTTTTTTAAAAGGCATGTCAAAAATGGAGCAAAACCTGTCAAACGCCCGCTATTGAGTACCCAACGGACGAATTAGTGCTGATTTTCCGACTTTAATATCCCCCTAAGAGTCAGCTGGACAGGATGTACGAACAGGAAAATGCAATAAAAACATGTTTTTGGGGTTTTACCGCATTTACTGTATGTACTAAGACTCAGTGTGTGGATTGGGGTGGGATGGGGGGGGGGGCAGCAGGCTGAAATTTTGCCTAGGGTGTCAAGAAACCTTGCACCAGCCCTGCCCGGAATGGCCTCGGAGGGCGTGGTACGCGGATCTTCTGGACATGTCCGTTGAAGACCCTTGGCCTCTGCCAATGAGAAGATATCTTTTTCAACATTGGCCGTTCGTCTACCCGGACTTATGGCGACTTCGTTTGACGGCATGGAGTTTGAGTGGAACATCCTAGCTCGCATAGGCCTTTCCAAAAAGGTTATTGCTACCATGGTTCAGGCCAGGAAGTCTGTGACGTCAAAACACTATCATCATATCTGGAGAAAATGTCTCTTGATGCGAGGAACCCGTGTATCCGCCTGCAGAGTTCCACTTGGGACGTTTCTTACATTTCCTGCAGGCTAGTGTGGATAAGGACTTACGTCTGGGTTCCATTAAGGTCCAGATTTCAGCTCTCTCAATTTTCTTCCAGAAGAAATTGGCAGTGTCCCCAGAAGTTCAGTCCTTCTTGCAAGGGGTACTCCACATACAACCTCCTTTTGTGCCACCCACGGCACCCTGGGATTTGAATGTAGTGTTGGAGTTTCTACAGTCCTCCTGGTTTGAACCTCTGATGACAGTAGAAGACAAGTACTTCACGTGGAAGACGGTGATGTTACTGGCCCTGGCTTCTGCTAGGCGTGTCTCAGAATTGGGGGCCTTATCATGTAAAAGTCCCTACTTGGTCTTTTACGAGGACTGAGCAGAGCTCAGGACTAGGCAGCAGTTCCTGCCGAAGGTCGTCTCTGAGTTCCACTTAAATCAACCTATTGTGGTTCTGTCAGGTTCTGGCACTTCTCCTCCTCCGGAGGCATTGGATGCTGTGCGAGCCTTGAAGATCTATGTCAAGAGAACAGCTCGGATCAGAAAGACGGATTCCTTGCTTGTGCTCTATGATGCACAGAAAAAAGGTTGCCCTGCTTCTAAGCAGTCCATTGCTCATTGGCTTAGGCTTACTATCCAACAGGCCTTACTATCCAACAGCTTTACCTGTTCCATAGTCTCTGAAGGCCCACTCTACGAGGTCAGTGGGGTTTTCCTGGGCAGCTGCCCATGGAGTCTTGGCCTTGCAACTATGCCGAGCTGCTACCAGGTCGGGGAAGAACACCTTT
Organism: Pseudophryne corroboree; assembly: GCF_028390025.1. NCBI lineage: Eukaryota > Metazoa > Chordata > Amphibia > Anura > Myobatrachidae > Pseudophryne > Pseudophryne corroboree. The sequence goes on along the minus strand of NC_086448.1, from coordinate 706,364,643 downwards.
GTGAAGTTCTACAGGTTTAATAACCTGGCCAAAGAAGATACCCAGTTTGGGAAGGCGGTGCTCCAGACATCTCCGCACATTCCCACCCGTTCTGGAAGCTTTGGGACGTCTCCATCATACTAATTCCCCAATACCCCTTATGGATGCTAGTGAAAATAGGATTTTAATTTCCTACCGGTAAATCCTTTTCTCGTAGTCCATAAGGGATATGGGCCCTCATTCCGAGTTGTTCGCTCGCTAGCTGCTTTTAGCAGCCGTGCAAACGCTAAGCTACCGCCCTCTGGGAGTGTATCTTAGCTTAGCAGAAGTGCGAATGAAAGGATCGCACAGCTGCTAAAAAATAATTTTCTGCAGCTTCAGAGTAGCTCCAGACCTACTCCTAGCTTGCGATCACTGCAGACTATTTAGTTCCTGTTTTGACGTCACTAACATGCCCTGCGTTCGACCAGCCACGCCTAAATTTCACCAGCCACGCCTGCGGTTTTATTTGGCACGCCTGCGTTTTTCCGCACACTCCCTGAAAATGGTAAGTTGACACCCAGAAACACCCACTTCCTGTCAATCACTCTGCGGTCAGCAGTGTGACTGAAAAGCTTCGCTAGACCTTGTGTGAAACTACATAATTTGTTGTAAAAGTACAACGCGCATGCGCAGAACTGCCAGTTTTCTACCTCATCGCTGCGATGCGAACAAAAGCAGCTAGCGATCAACTCGGAATGACCACCATTGGGCGCCTGCCTTAGTGCGTTGACTTTCCTGCAGGTTTTCTCTTATATGGTTACCTGTTCAGCTGTTGCTGTTTTGTTACCAGCCGTTGCTGGTCATTTTCTGTTATTGGTGTGCAACTGTGTGAATCTCACCACTCATTGAGCCTAATTCAGATCTGTTCGCTCGCTAGCTATTTTTATCAGCGCTGCGAACAGATAGACGCCGCCTATAGGGGAGTGTATTTTAGCTTTGCAAGTGTGAGAAGGCATGTGCAGCCGCCCTGTACAAAAATAGCTTGTGCAGTTTCTGAGTAGCTCTGACCTTACTCAGCTGCTGTGATCACTTCAGCCTATTTGAGCCCGGAATTGACGTCAGACACCCGCCCTGCAAACGCTTTGACAAGCCTGCGTTTTTCCAACCACTCCCAGAAAATGGTCAGTTTCTACCCACAAACGCCTTCTTCCTGTGAATCTCCTTGTGAACGGCTGTGCGCTAGAACCAGTGCACAACAACGATCCCCTTTGTAACTGTATGGCGCGCCTGCGCATTGCGGTGCATGCGCAGTAGTTACCTGATCGCTGCGCAGCAAAAAACGCTAGCGAGCAAACAGATCTGAATTAGACCCATTGTTTTTATGTTCCTTCTCTGAAGTATGTCCATTCTCCTTCGGGGACTATTTTACCCATAACTGCCTGTGGAAGGGGGCATAGAGGGGAGGAGCCAGCACACCCAGTTGAAGAAATTTAAAGTGCATCGGCTCCTTTGGACCCCGTCTATACCCATCGTACTAATTCCCCAATATCCCTTATGGACTACGAGAAAAGGATTTACCGGTAGGTAATTAAAATCCTATTTTCAAATAGTCCATATGTCAATCTCTATTCCTTACGATCATTAGGGCAGAAAAATAGTGAGGATTGCAAGGAACAATTATATAGTGTCTACACAGGTAGAAGGTGACACAGGTGGCATGAGTCTTGTTGAACCTCTGTTGTTTGATGATGACCATGGTAATATTCCTACACAAACAGGTATCTTCAGGACTATTCGATTTTCTACATGAATAGTGAATACCGACTGAAGACGCCGTCTGACCAGGAAGGATACATTTCTTCAGAGGTTGCCCATTGTGAGAAACCACCATATACTGTAGGTAAGGTGCATTTGGAATGGCAAGGAATGTTCTCAGAGTGATGATTTTCTTTGACCACGCCCCCTTGTGGCCGTGCCCACTAAGATATTTTTTCTGCTTGCACCACTGGTACACATTATACAATTTTATGGCCCATCTTAAAATTATCAGATGCCAGATTATTGTATAATGTGTACCCAGCTTTATTTGGAGACTAGGGGCCAAATGTAATAGAGTGAGAGTTTGAGTTTCAAAAAGTGAGAGATTTGGTAAGGTTTTGCAGGTTTTTTTTTAAGTGGCAATCATTTACACAGCAAGATCAACCTGGTTTTGCAGTGTAAATGATTGCCACTTTAAAAAAACTAAAAAACCTTACCAAATCTCTCACTTTCTGAAACTCTCACTCTATTACATTTGGCCCTAGGGCCCACATTCCGAGTTGATCGCATGCTGCAACTTTTTGCAGCCCATGCGATCAACTAGACGCCGCCTATGGGGGAGTGTATTTTTTGCATAGCAAGGCTGCGATCGCTTGTGCAACCGAGCTATGCAAAAACATTTTGTGCAGTTTAAGAGTAGGTCCTAACTTACTCACCCACTGCGATTACTTCAGCCTGTCAGGTCCCGGAATTGACGTCAGGCATCCGCCCTCCAAAGGCCTGGACACGCCTGCGTTTTCCACTCCACTCCCAGAAAACGGTCAGTTGCCACCCCAGAGCGCCTTTCTCCTGTCTATCTCATTGCGACCTCAGCAGCGATCGTTCTCCTCGATAATTCAGTCGCTGCCTGGTGTTCCCTGTCGGAATGAGCCTGTATATGCTATTACTCTGACAGTATTGATGAAGAAGAACCCTGTGTCAGATCCTGGGCCCTCATTCCGAGTTGTTCGCTCGCAAGCTGCTTTTAGCAGATTTACTCAAGCTAAGCCGCCACCTACTGGGAGTGAATCTTAGCTTCTTAAAATTGCGAACGACGTATTCACAATATTGCGATTACACCTCTCTTAGCAGTTTCTGAGTAGCTCCAGACTTACTCGGCATCTGCGATCAGTTCAGTGCTTGTCGTTCCTGGTTTGACGTCACAAACACACCCAGCGTTCGCCCAGACACTCCTCCGTTTCTCCAGCCACTCCCGCGTTTTTCCCAGAAACGGTAGCGTTTTTCCGCACACACCCATAAAACGGCCAGTTTCCGCCCAGTAACACCCACTTCCTGTCAATCACACTACGATCACCAGAACGATGAAAAAGCCGTGAGTAAAATTCCTAACTGCATAGCAAATTTACTTGGCGCAGTCGCACTGCGGACATTGCGCATGCGCACTAAGCGGAAAATCGTTCCAATGCGAAAAAATTTACCGAGCGAACAACTCGGAATGACCACCCTAGTGCAAGCTGCTTATAAATTAGAACAAGACTATTTGTCTTACCTCGTACCAGTCAGCAAAGATGGAAATTGAGGACACTGGGAAGAAGTTGGCACTGTGGTTAAATATCTGACTGTATAAACATGAAAGAGGAGGCTTGTCATATAGGTTCAGTATATGTACTGCTGCACAACTGCTCCCCAGGTACTCAGCCACAACTCTCAGAATCTAATGAAAATAGAAAAAAGAATTGTATCATTTTTAAAATTGTTGTAAACTAAAAGTGAGTAACACTCTGAACAATCCCTCTATTCATGAATAACGTTATAAGAATTTAAGCCATTGTATCACTTGAACAAGGAAATGGATCATTTTAAAGTTTAAAGGTCACAGAAAGTGCAATTGCGACAAGTTCTTCTGACATTCGGGCTTCTTCTAAAACACTTATAATTTGATCCGTAGACAATGATGCAGTCTCCAAAACAGAGCTGTTTCTCTTGGCAGACCCTGCCTTTATGTACCCTACCCAACTGCCAGTCAATTACTATGTTCCCGAAAATGTACAAATACAGTACATCTTTACATTTTCCTGAGCTAAAAACACGTTATTTCACTTCTTACTTTACAGTTGTTAACAGTTTATAGGCTAATTGCTTTATTTGTGCTAATAATAAAAATAATAATACCAACACAGAGCTTGAGTAAAGACAAATTCATATACATACTAGAGATGAGCGGTTCAGATTACCTCTAATCCAAATGAAGGCAAAACGTCATCCTCCCAGCATCGGATTCTCACAGGTTTTAGATTCTATATAAGGGCGCCACAGCCGGGACTCAGGGGCAGATTTATTAAGCTCGGTGAAGTGATAAAGTGGAAGGTGATAAAGGACCAGCCAATCAGATCCTACCTACCATGTCACAGGCTGGGTTTGAAAAATGACAGTTAGGAGCTGACTGGCTGGTCCTTTATCACCTTCCAATTTATTACTTCACCGAGCTTAATAAATCTACCCCCCAGTGCCATTTCACGCTGTTCTCAGGCACGCTGCTGTATGCTGCACTGTGCTTTGCTAAGTGTCAGGGCCGGTGCAAGGTCTCACTGCACCAGTGGCGTGCGGTGAGGTCAGTGGCTGGTGAGGCACTACAGCCATAATGTCCAACGAATCCTGCCGATGACCCCTACCGCCGCCGAGCCAATGCCCGCTACTGCCTCTGAGCCAATGCCTGCTGCCATCGCCAATGGCTTACAAACTCAGCCCTCCACCACTAATTTGCATCTCAGTCCGATGCCGCCAATGCCCGCTGCCTGCCTGCTCATCTTACTTGTGATATATTGTAAATTTTTATAGAAAAAAATAAAAAATTAGTGTTTGGGACTGGGAAGGGAGTGGGAGGAAGACATGAATGCAATTTTGTTGTCCAGGGCTTCCATTAACTTAATGGAGAAGGGTCTGAATGGGTTAAAAAATTAAAAAAAAAATGTGTGAGGTCCCCCCTCCAAAGTATAACTAGCCTCGGGCTCTTTGAGCCGGTCCTGGTTGTTTAAATACTGGGGAAAAATTGGACAGGGGTTCTCCGTATTTAGACAACCAGCACCGGGCTCTTAGACCGGTCCTGGTTCCAAAAATACAGTGGACAAAAGATGTAGGGGTTCCCTATATTTTAAAACCAGCACCGGGCTCCACTAGCCAGGGACATAATGCCACAGCCAGGGGACACATTTATGTAGGTCCCTGAGGCCGTGGCATTACCCCCCCCCCCAACTAGTTACCCCTGTCCGTGGTTCCCTGGAGGAGTGGGGACCCCTTAAATCAAAGGGTCCCCCGCTCCAGGCACCCAAGGGCCAGGGGTGAAGCCAGAGGTTGTCCCCAGCACCCCTGGGCAGTGAGTGCTGGGCTGATAGCCATAAGTGTGTAAAAAATAGTATATTTTTTTTGTTGTGGAACTAAAAGGCCCAGCAAGCCTCACCCGCTTGCTGGTACTTGGAGAACCTCAAGTACCAGCATGCTGGGAAATAACAGGCCCGCTGGTACCTGTAGTTCTACAACAACAACAAAAATACCCAAATAAAAACACAACACACACACCTTGAAAGTAAAAATGTATTAAAACACACTTACACACTCACACATACATAACCTACATCCCACGCCGATCACGTCCACTTGTCCATGTAGAATCTAATAGGGGTACCTGTAAAAATGAAAACTAAACTTACAAACGATGTAATCCACAGGAGGTGGGGAGAGGGAGAGAGAGAGAGAGAGCATACCTCCCAACATGACCCTCTCCAGGAGGGACACAATGCTCTGCCTCTGGACTTCCCTCTTGATTTAGGATTGCCATCACCTATGCTGACGCACCTTTTACCCATTTACCTGTTCAACACAGGTGCCGGCAATCATAAATTAAAAGAACAGACCAGCAGCAGAGCAGTCTGTCAGGCCTGAATGCACACCCCTGTCATTGAGGCACCAGTATAAGTGCCGCTTCCCCATGCTTTTTCGATGGGCTTTCACAGCCCATTGCTTCACCCTGCCCACTGTCCGCCCCCCCCGCTGCCCAGACTTTTAGTGTTAGCAGCGGGAGGCACCTCTCCCGCTGCCTCCCACCCTCACACGCAGCCACATACACAGGGGGGAAATTATTAGAATAATAAAAGAAGATATTTATCACAGAATCTGTGCTCTAAATATCTTCTTTTTATTATTTTAATCATTATGACAGGGGAGGCACTGCCTCCCCTGACTGCACGTCCCTGCTCTGCACCCTAGGCAAAGCATCAGCCTAGCATCTCCTCCTAACCTACAAACCCCACTACCACCACCACCACCTCCCGAAGAGGAGATGTATGTGGCCACTAGGTGGGCTGTGGTGAATAGCATCATTTTACATAATCAGACAAAAGGGACAACACTCAAGGGACTTTCTCTGACGTCCTAAGTGGATGCTGGGACTCCGTAAGGACCATGGGGAATAGCGGCTCCGCAGGAGACAGGGCACAAAAGTAAAGCTTTAGGATCAGGTGGTGTGCACTGGCTCCTCCCCCTATGACCCTCCTCCAAGCCTCAGTTAGATTTTTGTGCCCGAACGAGAAGGGTGCAGGCTAGGTGGCTCTCCTGAGCTGCTTAGAAGTAAAGTTTAAATAGGTTTTTTATTTTCAGTGAGACCTGCTGGCAACAGGCTCACTGCATCGAGGGACTAAGGGGAGAAGAAGCGAACTCACCTGCGTGCAGAGTGGATTGGGCTTCTTGGCTACTGGACATTAGCTCCAGAGGGACGATCACAGGTACAGCCTGGATGGGTCCCGGAGCCGCGCCGCCGGCCCCCTTACAGATGCTGAAGAGTGAAGAGGTCCAGAAATCGGCGGCAGAAGACGTTCCTGTCTTCATAAAGGTAGCGCACAGCACTGCAGCTGTGCGCCATTGCTCCCAGCACACTTCACACTGCGGTCACTGAGGGTGCAGGGCGCTGGGGGGGGGGGCGCCCTGGGCAGCAATGTAAATACCTCCTGTGGCAAAAAATACATCACATATAGCCCCTGGGCTATATGGATGTATTTAACCCCTGCCAGTTTTCCAGATAAAAGTGGGAGAAGAGCCCGCCGAGAAGGGGGCGGGGCCTATCTCCTCAGCACACGGCGCCATTTTCCCACACAGCTCCGCTGGTAGGAAGGCTCCCAGACTCTCCCCTGCACTGCACTACAGAAACAGGGTACAACAGAGAGGGGGGGCACTTATTTGGCAAAAAATATATATAAGCAGCTATAAGGGATAGACACTTATTATAAGGTTGTCCCTATACAGTTTATAGCGCTTTGGTGTGTGCTGGCAAACTCTCCCTCTGTCTCCCCAAAGGGCTAGTGGTGTCCTGTCCTCTATCAGAGCATTCCCTGTGTGTGTGCTGTGTGTCGGTACGTTTGTGTCGACATGTATGAGGAGAAAAATGATGTGGAGACGGAGCAGATTGTCTGTAATAGTGATGTCACCCCCTAGGGGGTCGACACCTGAGTGGATGTACTGTTGAAAATTACGTGACAGTGTCAGCTCTGTATAAAAGACAGTGGTTGATATGAGACAGCCGGCTACTCAGCTTGTGCCTGTCCAGACGTCTCATAGGCCGTCAGGGGCTCTAAAGCGCCCGTTACCTCAGATGGCAGATACAGACGCCGACACGGATACTGACTCCTGTGTCGACGGTGAAGAGACAACCGTGATTTCCAATAGGGCCACACGTTACATGATTGAGGCAAGGGAAAAAGTTTACACATTTCTGATAATATGAGTACCACCAAAAAGGGGTATTATGTTTGGTGAGGAAAAACTACCTGTAGTTTTCCTGAATCTGAGAAATAAAATGAGGTGTGTGATGATGCGTGGGTTTCCCCCCGATAACAATTGATAATTTCTAAAAAGTTATTGGCAGTATACCTTTTCCCGCCAGAGGTTAGGGTGCGTTGGGAAACACCCCCTAGGGGGGATAAGGCGCTCACACGCTTGTAAGAACAAGGGCTCTACCCTCTCCTGAGATGGCCGCCCTTAAGGATCCTGCTGATAAAAAGCAGGAGGGTATCCTAAAATGTATTTACACACATACTGGTGTTATACTGCAACCAGCAATCGCCTCAGCCTGGATGTGCAGTGCTGGGTTGGCGTGGTCGGATTCCCTGACTGGAAATATTGATATCCTAGATAAGGACAGTATATTATTGCCTATAGAGCATTTAAAAGATGCATTTCTATATGCGTGATGCACAGCGGAATATTTGCCGACTGGCATCAAGTATAAGTGCGTTGTCCAATTCTAACAAACGGCATTTGGAAGTATTGCCTTAAAAAAGGGGACATTTGGGGTCGGTCTTTCAGACCTGGTGGCCACGGCAACAGCTGGGATATCCACGTTTGTACCCCAGGTCGCCTCTCAAATTATCAGGCGCAGTCCTTTGTTGGCAAGCGGACAAAAGGTTCCTCTTTTCTGCTCGTGACAGAGGGAGAGGAAAAAGGCTACAGAGATTAGCCAGTTCCCAGGAACAGAAACCCTTTCCCGCCTCTGCCAAGCCCTCAGTATGACGCTAGGGCTTTACAAGCTCAGGCACGGTGGGGGCCCGTTCTTAATGAATTTCAGTGCGCAGTGGGCTCACTCGCAAGTAGACCCCTGGATCCTTCAGGTAATATTTCAGGGGTACAAATTGAAATTCGAGACGTCTCCCCCTCGCCGTTTCGAAAAGGCGGTTTTACCGACGTCTCCCTCTGACAGGGAGGCAGTTTTGGAAGCCATTCACAAGCTGTATTCCCAGCAGGTGATAATCAAGGTACCCCTCCTGCAAAAGGGAACGGGGTATTATTCCACACTATTGTGGTACCGAAGCCAGACGGCTCGGTCAGACCGATTCTAAATCTAAAATCTTTGAACACTTACATACAGAGGTTCAAATTCAAGATTGAGTCACTCAGAGCAGTGATTGCGAACCTGGAAGAAGGGGACTACATGATGTCTCGGGACATCAAGGATGCTTACCTTCATGTCAAAAAATTTACCCTTCTCACCAAGGGTACCTCAGGTTATGGTACAGAACTGTCACTATCAGTTCAGACGCTGCCGTAGGGATGGTCCACGGCACCCCGGGTCTTTACTAAAGTAATGACCGAAATGATGATATTCCTTCGAAGGAAGGGAATTTTAGTTATTCTTTACTTGGACGATTCCCTGATAAGGGTAAGATCCAGGGAACAGTTGGAGGTCAGTGTAGCACTATCTCAGGTAGTGTTGCGGCAGCACGATTGGATTCTCAATATTCCAAAATCGCAGCTGGTTCCGACGACTTGTCTTCTGTTCCTAGGGATGATCCTGGACACAGTCCAGAAGGAAGGTGTTTCTCCCGGAGGAGAAAGCCAGGGAGTTATCCGAGCTAGTCAGGAACCTCCTAAAACCGAGCCAAGTCTCAGTGCATCAATGCACAAGGGTTCTGTGTAAAAATGGTGGCTTCCTAGGAAGCAATCCCATTCGGCAGATTCCACGCAAGAACTTTCCAGTGGGACCTACTGGAAAAATGGTCCGGGTCGCATCTTCAGATGCATCAGCGGATAACCCTGTCACCAAGGACAGGGGTATCCCTCCTGTGGTGGTTGCAGAGTGCTCATCTTCTAGAGGGCCGCAGATTCGGCATTCAGGACTGGGTCCTGGTGACCACGGATGCCAGCCTGCGAGGCTGGGGAGCAGTCACACAGGGAAGGAATATCCAGGGCTTATGGTCAAGCCTGGAGACATCACTTCACATAAATATCTGAAGCTAAGGGCCATTTACAATGCTCTAAGCTTAGCAAGACCTCTGCTTCAAGGTCAGCCGGTGTTGATCCAGTCGGACAACATTACGGCAGTCACCCACGTAAACAGACAGGGTGCCACAAGAAGCAGGAGGGCAATGGCAGAAGCTGCAAGGATTCTTCGCTGGGCGGAAAACCATGTGATAGCACTGTCAGCAGTATTCATTCCGGGAGTGGACAACTGGGAAGCAGATTTCCTCAGCACGACCTCCACCCGGGAGAGTGGGAACTTCACCCAGAAGTCTTCCACATGATTATAAACCGTTGGGAAAAACTCGACAGGTATTGCGCCAGGTCAAGGGACCCTCAGGCAATAGCTGTAAAGGCTCTGGTAACACCGTGGGTGTACCAATCAGTGTATGGGTTCCCTCCTCTGCCTCTCATACCCAAGGTACTGAGATTGATAAGATGGAGAGGAGTAAGCACTATATTCGTGGCTCCGGATTGGCCAATAAGGACTTGGTAACCGGAACTTCAAGAGATGCTCACTGAGGATCCGTAGCCTCTACCTCTAAGAAGGGACCTGCTCCAGCAAGGACCCTGTCTGTTCCAAGACTTACCGCGGCTGCGTTTGACGGCATGGCGGTTGAACGCCGGATCCTGAAAGAAAAAGGCATTCCGGATGAAGTCATCCCTATCCTGATCAAAGCCAGGAAGGATGTAACTGCAAAACATTATCACCGCATTTGGCGAAAATATGTTGCGTGGTGCGAGGCCAGTAAGGCCCGACAGAGGAAATTCAACGATTCCTACATTTCCTGCAAACAGGAGTGTCTATGGGCCTGAAATTGGGGTCCATTAAGGTTCAAATTTCGGCTCTGTCAATTTTCTTCCAAAAAGAACTAGCTTCAGTCCCTGAAGTTCAGACGTTTGTAAAAGGGGTACTGCATATACAGTCTCCTTTGGTGCCTTCAGTGGCACCTTGGGATCTCAATGTAGTTTTTGGGTCCCAAAAGTCACATTGGTTTGACCCACTTAAATCTATGGAGTTAAAATATCTCACAGGAAAAGTGGTCATGCTGTTGGCTCTGGCCTGGGCCAGGCGCGTGTCAGAATTGGCGGCTTTATCCTGTAAAAGCCCTTATCTGATTTTCCATTCGGACAGGGCGGAATTGAGGACTCGTCCTCAGTTTCTCCCTAAGGTGGTTTCAGCGTCCACCTGAACCAACCTATTGTGGTGCCTGCGGCTACTAGGGACTTGGAGGACTCCAAGTTGCTAGACGTTGTCAAGGCCGGAAAATATATGTTTCCAGGACGGCTGGAGTCAGAAAATCTGACTCGCTGTTTATCCTGTATGCACCCAACAAGCTGGGTGCTCCTGCTTCTAAGCAGACGATTGCTCGTTGGATTTGTAGTACAATTCAGCTTGCACATTCTGTGGCAGGCCTGCCACAGCCAAAATCTGTTAAAGCCCATTCCACAAGGAAAGTGGGCTCATCTTGGGCGGCTGCCCGAGGGGTCTCGGCTTTACAACTTTGCCGAGCAGCTACTTGGTCAGGGGCAAACACGTTTGCTAAATTCTACAAATTTGATACCCTGGCTGAGGAGGACCTGGAGTTCTCTCATTCGGTGCTGCAGAGTCATCCGCACTCTCCCGCCCGTTTGGGAGCTTTGGTATAATCCCCATGGTCCTTACGGAGTCCCAGCATCCACTTAGGACGTCAGAGAAAATAAGAATTTACTTACCGATAATTCTATTTCTCGTAGTCCGTAGTGGATGCTGGGCGCCCATCCCAAGTGCGGATTGTCTGCAATACTTGTATATAGTTATTGTTACAATAACATCGGGTTGTTTATTGTTGTGAGCCATCTTTCAGAGGCTCCTACGTTTTATCATACTGTTAACTGGGTTCAGATCACAAGTTGTATGGTGTGATTGGTGTGGCTGGTATGAGTCTTACCCGGGATTCAAAATCCTGCCTTATTATGTACGCTCGTCCGGGCACAGTATCCTAACTGAGGCTTGGAGGAGGGTCATAGGGGGAGGAGCCAGTGCACACCACCTGATCCTAAAGCTTTACTTTTGTGCCCTGTCTCCTGCGGAGCCGCTATTCCCCATGGTCCTTACGGAGTCCCAGCATCCACTACGGACTACGAGAAATAGAATTATCGGTAAGTAAATTCTTATTTTTAAAGTGAACTAGTATATTGTAAACAAAGTCACAAAATTTTGTCACATTGTTTACAATATACTTTCACTTTCAAATCCTTGAGTGACGACCATTCTTTCTGCCTATGTATACATGCTAGCTGGCATGTTAGGAATTGTATAGTACACTACACTGAGGCCAATGTCACATTTTAACTGAGTGCCAAGATAATACATAAATATACACTGCTCAAAAAAATAAAGGGAACACTAAAATAACACATCCTAGATCTGAATGAATGAAATATTCTTATTAAATACTTTGTTCTTTACATAGTTGAATGTGCTGACAACAAAATAACACAAAAATTATCAATGGAAATCAAATTTATTAACCCATGGAGGTCTGGATTTGGAGTCACCCTCAAAATTAAAGTGGAAAAACACACTACAGGCTGATCCAACTTTGATGTAATGTCCTTAAACAAGTCAAAATGATGCTCAGTAGTTTCTGTGGCCTCCTCGTGCCTGTATGACCTCCCTACCATGCCTGGGCATGCTCCTGATGAGGTGGCGGATGGTCTCCTGAGGGATCTCCTCCCAGACCTGGACTAAAGCATCCGCCAACTCCTGGACAGTCTGTGGTGTAACGTGGTATTGGTGGATGGAGCGAGACATGATGTCCCAGATGTGCTCAATTGAATTCAGGTCTGGGGAATGGGCGGGCCAGTCCATAGCATCAATGCCTTCGTCTTGCAGGAACTGCTGACACACTCCAGCCACATGAGGTCTAGAATTGTCTTGCATTAGGAGGAACCCAGGGCCAACCACACCAGCATATGGTCTCACAAGGGGTCTGAGGATCTCATCTCGGTACCTAATGGCAGTCAGGCTACCTCTGGCGAGCACATGGAGGGCTGTGCGGCCCCCCAAAGAAATGCCACCCCACACCATTACTGACCCACTGCCAAACCGGTCATGCTGGAGGATGTTGCAGGCAGCAGAACGTTCTCCTTGGCGTCTCCAGACTCTGTCACGTCTGTCACATGTGCTCAGTGAGAACCTGCTTTCATCTGTGAAGAGCACAGGGCGCCAGTGGCAAATTTGCCAATCTTTGTGTTCTCTGGCAAATGCCAAATGTCCTGCACGGTGTTGGGCTGTAAGCACAACCCCCACCTGTGGGCGTCGGGTCCTCATACCACCCTCATGGAGTCTGTTTCTGATCGTTTAAGTAGACACATGCACATTTGTAGCTTGCTGGAGGTCATTTAGCAGGGTTCTGGCAGTGCTCCTCCTGTTCCTCCTTGCACAAAGGCGGAGGTAGCGGTCCTGCTGCTGGGTTGTTGCCCTCCTACGGCCTCCTCCACGTCTCCTGATGTACTGGCCTGTCTCCTGGTAGCGCCTCCATGCTCTGGACACTACGCTGACAGACACAGCAAACCTTCTTGCCACAGCTCGCATTGATGTGCTATCCTAGATGAGCTGCACTACCTGAGCCACTTGTGTGGGTTGTAGGGAGGTCATACAGGCACGTGGAGGCCACACACACTACTGAGCCTCATTTTGACTTGTTTTAAGGACATTACATCAAAGTTGGATCAGCCTGTAGTGTGTTTTTCCACTTTAATTTTGAGGGTGACTCCAAATCCAGACCTCCATGGGTTAATAAATTTGATTTCCATTGATAATTTTTGTGTGATTATGTTGTCAGCACATTCAACTATGTAAAGAACAAAGTATTTAATAAGAATATTTCATTCGTTCAGATCTAGGATGTGTTATTTTACTGTTTCCTTTATTTTTTTGAGCAGTGTATATAGTATCTGCATATGAGGTCTGGTGGGGATATTTAATTGTATGTGTATACAGTGTGGCAGAGACAGCCCTTTTCCATGTGAAAGTAATGTGGAGTATCCAGACCAGGTTTTGGAAGCAGTAGCATAATCCCAGGTGTATGATCAGCAGCACCTGGGATTTCCTGATATAAGGGTTTACAGGGCAGAGTCACCTTGCTCTTGATGGTGGAATAGCTACCCAAGTGATAGGACAGGTTGTGTGGGTTAGACTAGGGACCACTGGAGCCTATCAAGAGTCTGCCATGCTAAGAGTACCTGTATGCTACTGCCTGTAATACTGACTGCATATGGATTTAACTTGCTATGTGGTGACTTGCTGTTCAAAATAAACACTGAAAGTGTTAATCTGAGTTCTCGTGTTTGTGATCCTTGTCACAACAGTACATACATATATATAATCATACATATATCTGTATGCACCTTATTGTGTTCCATCCCCCCATCTGTAAGTTCATCACTGACCACCCTCCTCCATATGTACTGTATTGTGCCCCAGTGCCTGTGTTTCCTTTATTATGCTGTTTTCATGTACAAATCGTTCATCGTGCTGTAAGATGGGTAACTTACCTAAAAGTTGTTTCCTTGTTTTCCCTGGTAATTGGCATGGTTCCTCTTACAGGCAGCATTAGAGTGACGCTGCTTGGTGCAGACATGTAGTCAGGTGCTGCTTGCTGCTGGAGAGCCGGAATCCAGGGGCCTGAAGGAGGTGCATCAGGGCTATGAGGAGCGGCCATTGGGGTGCCCCTCGGGAGTCATAGGTACATCCGCCTCCTATGTGCCTTCACATGACTTGATGTTACACTTGTCGGTACGGAGGAAGCGCTGAGACACTATGTGGTACTGATAGCAGCGGCTGCACCTGATTAGACCCACAGCAGCGGCCAGCACAGTGTAAAAGGAGGAGGCTGCGTACAGAGGCATCCTTAAGTTTTTTTGCTAGATGCATTCAGTGGCGCCATAGTGTGTACTGTGTCCAGAGTGACAGTGACTCAATAAAAAGTGCCTGTGCTGTATCCACACAAATGGCTTACTGTGTCCAGACTTCAGACAAGTGGCATGGCTGTGCAGGGGTGTAAAGAGCACTGGCAGGCCCAGGCACTTTTCTTGGGTACCTAATCATGGGAGGCGTAACCATGCCCCTTATGCAAATTAATAAGGGGAAAAAATCGCTATTGGGCCCCTCAGTCAGGGGAAAATACAGAGAGCCCCCCTCGCACAAGCACAAGAGACTGCTGTTGCTGCTAAGCCTCCCTGCACCACCACAGCCCAGCCAGAAGAAGAAGAAGCTGCTGCTGACAGGTAAGTAGGGCAGTGGGACAGCAGTGTGTGTTGGCTGTAGAAGAAGCTGCTGCTTATAGGCAAATAGGGCAGTGGGACAGCAGTGTGTGCTGGCTGTAGAAGAAGCCGTTGCTGACAGGTAAGTAGGGCAGGTGGACAGCAGTTTGTGTTGGCTGTAGAAGACGCCGTTGCTGACAGGTAAGTAGGGCAGGTGGACAGCAGTGTGTGTTGGCTGTAGAAGAAGCTGCTGCTTATAGGTAAATAGGGCAGTGGGACAGCAGTGTGTGCTGGCTGTAGAAGAAGCCGTTGCTGACAGGTAAGTAGGGCAGGTGGACAGCAGTGTGTGTTGGCTGTAGAAGAAGCTGCTGCTTATAGGTAAGTAGGGCAGTGGGACAGCAGTGTGTGCTGGCTGTAGAAGAAGCCATTGCTGACAGGTAAGTAGGGCAGGGGGACAGCAGTGTGTGCTGGCTGTAGAAGAAGCTGCTGCTGACAGGTAAGTAGGGCAGTGGGACAGCAGTGTGTGCTGGCTGTAGAAGAAGCTGCTGCTGACAGGTAAGTAGGGCAGTGGGACAGTAGTGTGTGCTGGCTGTAGAAGAAGCTGCTGCTGACAGGTAAGTAGGGCAGGGGGACAGCAGTGTGTGCTGACTGTAGAAGAAGCTGCTGCTGACAGGTAAGTAGTGCTGGGGGACAGCAGTGTGTGCTGGCTGTAGAAGAAGCTGCTGCTGACAGGTAAGTAGGGCAGGGGGACAGCAGTGGACCAAGGCTACACTCGGGCTGCTCATCAGGCCCGGGCCCTGGTAATTAGTACCCCCCCTCCATCTCTAGTTTACAACGAGCAGTCTGATACATTTATATCCACCATATCCGGATCAATCTGAAAAAACATTTTGTAGACCTGAGTTTAACAAATGTTTATAATTTTGAATGGTATATACTGTAGTTATTATGCCGACAGATTGTCAACTAGGTCTGAATGTCATCATTTCACTTTATTTAATATTTTAATGAAAGCAATGTACACAGAAATGGAAAGTGTTTCTATCACGTACCAAAGGTCACACTTTACAGCAGTTTAGGTCATGCATGTTTTTCATTTTTTAAACATTAAAATTCCATGTTTACTATGTCAAATAAACCTTTGTTTAATGAGGAATGGGAGAGCGTGCCTGGTTACAAATCATAGAGAAACAAATATAACAAACAGTTTTGCACAAATATATTCAAAAATATATATATAGTGAAATATTTGATTTATGGATTGTCATCTTATAAAGAGACTAAGGGGGACATTTACTAAGCAGTGATAAGAGCAGAGAAGTGAGCCAGTGGAGAAGTTGCCCATGGCAACCAATCAGCACTGAAGTAACATCTATAATTTGCATACTATAAAATGATACAGAGCTGCTGATTGGTTGATGGGGCAATTTCTCCACTGGCTCACTTCTCCGCTCTTATCACTGCTTAGTAAATGTACCTGTGGCCGAAGAGACTAACCAGCCACACGTGTAATGGCGGCCGCAGCACTGAAGGGGTTAACCCCTAGTGCTCGGTGCCATTAGGAGGACAATGGGCGCTTGCCGCCACTTTTAAACTGTGCACTGGCGCTAGTCGCCATCTTTAAATGTATTGTGGGTGCTAGGCACCGGGTATTTAAAATATGTTTAATAATGTGTCATATGTTATATCGCTGCGCAGTGCGCAGTTGGAGAATGATGAACTGATGAACAGGGCACTTATGAGGAAAGTACAAGGTATTTTGTTTCTAAAAAGGCCTTGAAAATAGTTTGTGAGACACTTTTTGCATAGGAAGTCGTATGGTAATTGTCCTAGCTGGTGACTTGCTATGTACAAGTAAGTGTCAATTAGCCGGCCTCTTGGTGGCCAAACATCTTTGAAATGCAAACGAAGGTGGAAGGAAGACTGTTTGTTGTGTTGCAGCCTTTCCTGTTGTAATCTCAAACACTGGGTTTGCATGGAGATGTGAATGAGACAGAAACATTTGTATTTTGAAGCTATGTGTTAAATGTCTCAATGGCAAAGTGTAAACTCCCAGGTGGTAGGAATTGGAGTTTAAATTATACAAAACTTTGTGTGTGCCAGGAAGGAGGAACTTGCTTAATTAACTTATATCCTTTTAAAATGTAATTTATTTATATTTTGTAAGATATCCTGATTTGATGGAAAGGACTGTGGTTTGTCATTTTACTGTATAAAAAGAGGAGGCCTGTGAGCCTCCAGGGTGTATTATACCAACTAATTTCTGCTGTGAACATCTTGCTGTATGCCGTTTCCCCTAGCAATAGGGAAGAGTTCTCTTTAGAACTATTGCAAATAAATACCATTTGCCTGAAGACGACCGCGTCATCTTGTGACCTGCAGGGCTATGCAAAACATAGCCCCGTTCTCCGGCTGTCCCGGGAGCACCCCAACGTCTCCAAGTTCCGCCTTCCGCCAGCTACCGGTAGAGGACTAGTGGGGATTCGTCCATACAACACAGGTGTGGTAAGGCAGCGTGTCGGCACATACAGAGCAGAACCGTGGTTCCAAACGCCACGGCAGGTTAGGAGTTTGGTGGTGGCAGCATAAACCCGCCCACAGCGCAGTGGGTGGAGTCAGTAACAGGCGGTTACTGACGGTAAGCGGGAATCCGCTATGTGGCCAAGTCCCGTGTGACCTGAACATCCAATCTGTGTACTGGGGACGGGACGAGAAAGCGGTGACTGCTTTTCGTACGAGACCGTCCGGTCACAGAAATTGGTGGCATAGCGGTGGGATAATCCCTGGCGGCTTTTCGGTCACTCGATTGGAGAAGCCGAGTTACTCAGGAGAGGAGTAACTGCTGTGCAGGAGAACGCACAAGATGACGGACTTCAGCGGAACATCTAAGGGTGATCTGGAGATCGTGTGCCAGGAGAAGGGTGTGGATATCCCTTTCAACGCGTCCAGAAGTGTCATGAAGGCGGCGCTCATAAGCTTGGAGGAGTCCCATCGGGCGGAGGTGGAAAGCACTGACGACCCACCAGTGGACCTTCATACAGAACCGATGAGACCCACAAGCCCCGTCCCTTCTAGCAGCAGCCATGTTTCCCAGCAATCCCTAGCAGGGCCAGGATCCCAACGTCCCAGGGGGGGTGGCACGGATAGCCTAGCGGATCGGCTAGCAGAATTGGGGGAAAGGGCAACGGAGCAAGAGCGCTTGATCATCATCCAGATGTGGCGTGATGAGCGAGCACCACAGGCCGTGGTACCCCAGGAGCCGTTGTCAGCTGTTGTACGCAGATCAGGACGCATTCAGTTTGCCAAGTTGGCAGACAGTGATGGGGACATTGATGGACATTTACAAGTTTTTGAAAGGACTTGTAAATTACACGATTTACCCAAGTCGGAGTGGGTGAGACACCTTGTGCCCACTCTGCATGGAGAGGCATTGGAGGCTTATCGAGGAGTGGCCACAGAGGACTATGGGGATTACGACGAAGTCACGAAGGCCCTCCTCCAGTGATTCTTCATCACTCCAGAGTCTTACAGGAAGAAGTTCAGAGACTTGCCCAAGAATCCTAGCAGCACCCATGGGCAGTTCGCCACCCAGCTGCGGCAGTACGTGGTGAAGTGGGTGAAGGATTCTGAAGCCACTACATGGGACGCACTGATCGACCTGATCTGCAGGGAGCAGTTCTACTGCAGGTGCACCCCAGAAGTGAAGGAGTGGGTGCTAGACCGGGCGTCACCCAGCTTAAAGATGGCTGCCCAGTTAGCCGACAAGTATGTGGCAATTCGGCCACTCGGGCAGAAGCGCCCAGCCAGCAGCCAGCTCCAAAAGACTGTACCACCAGGGGGACACCCCTCTTCAGCTTATCGCCCCCCAAAGCAAGCATCTTCCAACCCGGGTGCTCTTGGCCGGCAACCGCACCGCAGCGTCCCTGCAACTGATCAGAGATCATCTGTGCCATGACTGGAGAAGAAGTGCTACGGCTGTGGGAAAATCGGACATCTGAGGATGAACTGTCCTGCATCCCAAGCACCCCAGACTCGTGCCCCAAATCCGAGTGCTGGAGCCTGGCTTGCTTGTTTGACGAGTGGAGATGAGCCTACAGAGACTGTTCCCCCTCCATTCAGTCCGATGGAGTGTGGCGAGAAACAGGTGCACTCTGCGGAGAGAGTCACCTGCATGGCCAAACAGCCCCTACACAACATGTGGAGGCACCTGCAGCCAGTCCACGTGGGACCCCTGCAGGGGGAAGGCCTAAGAGACTCTGGGGCCTCAATCACTGTGGTGAGCCCCCACCTTATAGATCCTGCTGCAGTATTGCAGGGTCGCACTGCCAAGGTCACCCTGGCAGATGGAACGGAGAAAGCGGTTCCCATGGCAAGAGTCTACCTGGACTGGGGAGTTGGACCAGAGTTGCGAGAAGTTGCCGTCATGGATGGTCTCCCAACTGATGTGGTCCTAGGAAATGATCTGGGTGGTGGGATCGTCACCACGTGTGCTGGTGCCATTCCCCGGAGTCAAGTTCCACAACCACCGTTGACATCAGCTACTCCAGCACAGCCCAGCCCAGAGGAAAAGACTACAGCTGCTAGACAACTGCCAGCACAGCCAACCACAGCATCAACCAGCCCAGAGGAAAAGATTACAGCGGCTAGATCGGGACATCGACCCCGCATGCCTTTTGTCTCTGGTATGCCTACGTCCCCTAGCAACGCAGAGGATGTTGGTTCCTGCTCGTTTGATCCTGTGGGGGTGCCCAATGATGCTCCTGACCCAAGTGGTTTGCCAACTCCGGCGGTGAGTATGAGAAACCACACTGATCTTTCCGTGACTAACCCCTACCAGACTGACCCTAGTAGTCCCCACTTAGATCCCCCTGTAGAGTGTCCCAATTTAGGAGAGATTGAGGGCCACAGGCAGGAGTTTAAGGAGGCTCAACTCTCTGACCCATCCCCGAAAGGCATGAGGTGCCACTCTGGCAGCGGCCTTGACAGGGTTGGGGCGGGAAGTTTGACCTGGCGGGAAGGGTTAAGGTACAGGGTAGCCAGGAAAGTGGGAGGGGATAGACCGGATAAGGAATGTGTCCAACTGGTCCCCCCAGGGAACTTTCCTGCACATCCGGTGTCGGTTGCCAGTGAAACCCCTTTGGACAGCCACTCAGAGATAGACCATACCCTGAAGTGCCTGACACAGAGCTTACCCTGGTCTGGCATGTCGGATGACGTCCAGACCAACTGTAAGGCTGGTGCCATGCGTTGGCAGCTGGGGCACTTCAGCGGTTTTGTTGTCTCTTGGCCTCTGCCCATAGGAGAACCTTTACAGCAAGTTGCTGTGGACAAAGCAGGTCCCCTGCCTATGCTCAGTAGATCGGAGAAGACACGCAGCCTCCCTGTAGTGGATGCCACACAGGATCCAGAGGTTGTTGGTCTGGCCGCCATCACTGTAGTACAGGTAGTGGACAAGGAGGAAAGAGTAGGCCTAGGTGACAGGGTAGGGTTCCCGAGTCATAGGTTGACAGAGTAGGATTGGAGGGCAGGTCTGACAGTTAGGGCAGACAGTTGCCAGATGGAAATGACGGAGGTGCAGTGCCTGGGGCAGCATGTGGGAGGAGACAGGGGTAGGCCCAAACCAGAGGGGGTGGAGGCAACCAGAGGCTGTCCCCGACCCACATCACCCAGACAGGTACTGACCTTAGAACCTGCAAGGCCCTACGGACACGTCATTGACTTTAGTCCTGTAGTGAAACCCTTTACAGAGATGGCTAGGAAGGGCATTCCCAAGTCAGTGGACTTTGCACCCGCTTGCGAGTTGGCATTTCAGTCATTGAAGGAGGCTCTAGTACCCGCTCCAGTGCTGATGGCGCACATTCTCGACCAGGATTGTGTTTTACGAACTACTGCGCCACTGCATTGACTGGGAGCAGTACTGAGCCAGAAAGAGCCATATGGGCAGGAGCACCCTGTGGCCTGTTTGAGCAGAATACTGCTACGGTGGGAGGTGGGGTATGCCGCAATTGGGACACCTTGGGTGAGCCTACACCCCCCAGGTAGCGTCCCCTTCAACCCAACAGACTGCGGGACCAGGAGCCATATCGTTGGGACATGATTCGCTGGTTTTCCTGCTTGAATTGGGGGGGGGGGGGAGTGTGGCCGGAGAGACTAACCAGCCACACGTGTAATGGCGGCCACAGCACTGAAGGGGTTAACTCCTAGTGCTCGGCGCCATTAGGAGGACAATGGGCGCTTGGCGCCACTTTTAAACTGTGCACTGGCGCTAGTCGCCATCTTTAAATGTATTGTGGGTGCTAGGCACCGGGTATTTAAAATATGTTTAATAATGTGTCATATGTTATATCGCTGCGCAGTGCGCAGTTGGAGAATGATGAACTGATGGACAGGGCACTTATGAGGAAAGTACAAGGTATTTTGTTTCTAAAAAGGCCTTGAAAATAGTTTGTGAGACACTTTTTGCATAGGAAGTTGTATTGTAATTGTCCTAGCTGGTGACTTGCTATGTACAAGTAAGTGTCAATTAGCTGGCCTCTTGGTGGCCAAACATCTTTGAAATGCAAACGAAGGTGGAAGGAAGACTGTTTGTTGTGTTGCAGCCTTTCCTGTTGTAATCCCAAACACTGGGTTTGCATGGAGATGTGAATGAGACAGAAACCTTTGTATTTTGAAGCTATGTGTTAAATGTCTCAATGGCGAAGTGTAAACTCCCAGGTGGTAGGAATTGGAGTTTAAATTATACAAAACTTTGTGTGTGCCAGGAAGGAGGAACTTGCTTAATTAACATATCATTTTAAAATGTAATTTATTTATATTTTGTAAGATATCCTGATTGGATGGAAAGGACTGTGGTTTGTCATTTTACTATATAAAAAGAGGAGGCCTGTGAGCCTCCAGGGTGTATTATACCAACTACTTTCTGCTGTGAACATCTTGCTGTATGCTGTTTCCCCTAGCAATAGGGAAGAGTTCTCTTTGGAACTATTGCAAATAAATACCAATTACCTGAAGACGACCGCGTCATCTTGTGACCTGCAGGGCTATGCAAAACATAGCCCCGTTCTCCGGCTGTCCCGGGAGCACCCCAACGTCTCCAAGTTCCGCCTTCCGCCAGCTACCGGTAGAGGACTAGTGGGGATTCGTCCATACAACACAGGTGTGGTAAGGCAGCGTGTCGGCACATACAGAGCAGAACCGTGGTTCCAAATGCCACGGCAGGTTAGGAGTTTGGTGGTGGCAGCATAAACCCGCCCACAGCGCAGTGGGTGGAGTCAGTAACAGGCGGTTACTGACGGTAAGCGGGAATCCCCTATGTGGCCAGGTCCCGTGTGACCTGAACATCCAATCTGTGTACTGGGGACGGGACATGAAAGCGGTGACTGCTTTTCGTACGAGACCGTCCGGTCACAGTACCCTGAAGGGCCTAATTCAAGGTTGACTGCAAAATTACATTTTCCTCTAATAGGCAAAACCATGTGCAGTGCAGGTGGAGCAGATATAAGATGTGCAGAGAGAGTTAGATTTGGGTGGGGTGTGTTGAAACTGAAATCTAAATTGCAGTGTAAAAATAAAGCAGCCAGTATTTACCCTGCACAGAAACAAAATAACCAACCTAAATCTAACTTCTCTGCAAATGTTACATCTGCTCCACCTGCAGTGCACATGGTTTTGTCCATTAGAGGAAAATTTTATTTTGCAATCAACCTTGAATTAGGACTTAAATACAGTAGAACTATATGAGTACATTGTTAATAAAGCTTAGACAGAAAATGTACATTGCTTAGTAGGAATAACAGTATACATTATGAAAATAGGCAATTGCATAGAAAATAAAAGTTGCAGCAAGACATAACATCCAATAAAATTGAAGCTGTAATTTATTGTGTACAGTTTAGCATAAGAAGCAAATATATAGAGTTACCTGGACACAGGCTTTGAAAATGTTCCCCGGTAACAGTACAATATATATGAAACATATCACTGGGACCAACATTGATCAGAACAATCCTGTATTTCTCCAGCTTCAGGATTGATTCATTCATGTTTTATTTACGTTTTTCTTATCAGGCGTCTTATTTTATTGGACCAAAACAAATTTAACTGTTATCAAAAGCGCCTCAATATAAAATGTATATAATATCTCATATGTATGACAAGGATATTCCTGAAATACTGCGCAGCCTGTAACTATGTGTGTAATAGTGAGAAATAGAGAACTAAGAAAAGGGAACCGGCTGCGCTGGATTTCAGAAAGATTAATTAATAATGGAGAGAGCCAATATGTCAATATAAAAGACAACCAATTTATTAAAACATGATAGACATTAAAAGTGTTGAAACTGAATAAAACAGATAGTTTTGCATAAGTAGTAACACTGTCCGGTGTCTCACAGTATCAGCACTGTGTGAACTTGTGTAAAATTACAGCTGTAATATATATTGTGCTGAAGTCCATATTCCGTTCAAAGTGCTCAGTGATGATGCATAAAAATGCAAGGTGTAGAATTTCAATAGTAGATGATATAAAAGAGCCAGTGGGTCCGTTAATAATATATTATTACCTCTCCAGTGGGTTGGTCCATATACCGGGCGTCCCCGGACAGGGATCCTGCGTTACCCACACACGGCACTGTAGCGGAGAGGAGAGAAGGTGCTGTTCGGGAATCACCCGGCTTGAGCAGTGTGGTTGGCGACGGCTATTTGAAAGCTTTGGAGCCACTCGGAATCGGGGCGTCTGAAGGCACTGAGCTGGTATCACATGTGAGACACCTGAGCAAGGTGTACGGGAGGCGGGTCTTAACGCGTTTCGTCACGCTCCACGTGACTTTTTGAAAAAGCCTTCAGACGCCCCGATTCCGAGTGGCTCCAAAGCTTTCAAATAGCCGTCGCCAACCACACTGCTCAAGCCGGGTGATTCCCGAACAGCACCTTCTCTCCTCTCCGCTACAGTGCCGTGTGTGGGTAACGCAGGATCCCTGTCCGGGGACGCCCGGTATATGGACCAACCCACTGGAGAGGTAATAATATATTATTAACGGACCCACTGGCTCTTTTATATCATCTACTATTGAAATTCTACACCTTGCATTTTTATGCATCATCACTGAGCACTTTGAACGGAATATGGACTTCAGCACAATATATATTACAGCTGTAATTTTACACAAGTTTTTTACACAAGTTCACACAGTGCTGATACTGTGAGACACCGGACAGTGTTACTACTTATGCAAAACTATCTGTTTTATTCAGTTTCAACACTTTTAATGTCTATCATGTTTTAATAAATTGGTTGTCTTTTATATTGACATATTGGCTCTCTCCATTATTAATTAATCTTTCTGAAATCCAGCGCAGCCGGTTCCCTTTTCTTAGTCTTATTTTATTGCTATACACAATAGATAAAAGATGATGCCAGAAAGATGAATTTAACATGGCAGCTGTCACAGAAATTGAGGAGCTGCAGGGTGAATTTGGCTCTCTTGTCAGTTACAGTTTAAATAATCCAGCTTTAGCACTTCCAACCTATTAACTGTTTAAACACATTCCAGGGAACCCATCACTTATTATTAATGGATTTTATACACAATCATCCCGACCCCATGCAGATGGCAGATGTTTTAGCCAAACATCAAACTAGAGCAGTGTGGGAGTGGGGAATTGCTGTGTGGCACATTCTGACACTGCCCTGTGACACCACAGCTCCTGCTGGAATGCTCTGCCCTTCGCCAGCCACCTTCTCGCACATTATTTTACTGCCACCGAAACAGACTGGTTTTTATATTTACATAGTAGTCTATATGGCAGCCATAGCTGGTTGGTGGTTCTTATAACTAAATAAAAAACTGAAAATTCTTACATGACAGTGGATGACATATTACTCGTGCAGATAAGTATGCTGCATTCAAAAATGCTCAAAATATATATTTCTCTTTTTGGCAGTTTATCTGGAGAAAAAAGTGACTAAAAAACAGCTGTATTGGTAGTGAGGAACTGAACAGGAACATGCTAGCAGTGTAGGTCACACCAATAATCCTTAATTGTGCATTACCTTAAACCAATGATCGCCAAGTATAATGTATGTATGTATATACTCTCATGTATACAACCCAATTTACTTGTAGAGCCTATGATCCCAGGCTTCTGGAACAAACTAAAATCAAAGCTCTGGGTTGTACACGTGAGATTCTATTAAAGAGCCTTAAGAAACCTCAAAATCAGTCCACCTTTCCATGGGTTAACCACTTTAATGAGATGAGTGGTGACATCACGAGGACAGCTAAACAACTGCTGATTGTGGCTAGTGATGTTGATTTTAACCTTGAAAAAACATTAAAGATAGGGTTATGCGTACCGACCTACAAACGTCTCAATGTAAACAAAACTTTTTGACATTACAGAAAGGATGTTTTAGGTGTCTCAATTGTGTGACATGCAGGGCCCTCCTGACTGACAAATGGTTCAGTCATCCGCATAGTGGTAAAGGATATATGATTAAACATAGAGTCACCTGTACAACAAAGTTTATTGTTTATTTACTTGTATGCCCATGCGGATTGAACTATGTTGGGAAAACCGACAGAACACTGAGAGAACATACTGCCAATCATAAGTCGGCGATTCGAACTGCTGTTGCTAGCGGAAATAGTGACCAGCCAGTAGCACATCATTCCGTGCAGGCTGGTCACTGTATTTCCACACTCCGCTATATCATTATCGATCATGAGCCCGCTTACTTGAGGGAGGGAGATAGGTCCTTGCGATTACTAAGAAAGGAGGCGAGGTGAATTCATACATTAGGTACTCTGTCCCCATGGGGCTTGAATGAAACATTAGGACTCCATTGTTTCCTCTAGTTAGGAGCTGGTCATTATGCAACATTTGGATAATTTGACGTGATAGTCTGTATCGTTGTTCCTTAATAAATGATTATGTCTTTTGCTAGGTCAGCTTTATTATTTAAATGTGTATTTTACTGCTTGACAGTGTGGGTACCTAGGAGGGCACTGGAAACACTTCTACCTATTGTGAGTGCTGCTTATTTTATATATATATATATATATATATAGAAAAAAGAGTGTTTCCCCAGGGAGCTAGTGATTCTACTAGGTATGTCAACAAATTTATCACTTATAATAAAATAGTCATAAGAAATAGACTTATTTATTTTTAAATAAAACACAGTAAGAAATGAGCTGTATCACATTAAATCCAAAAAGACAATCAGTGTTCCATACATATAATGATGTTGGTAACAATTCAATTCAATCATATGTCAGTATACAATTGATCTTCCTTGAAGAAATGACAAAATCGCTGTCTTAACCCAACGCGTTTCGTCCTACAGACTTCATCAGGGGTATTTTATTTACAATCTAAACAGAAGATATATACAAACATTACATCAATAGATCTTCTCAATGATCAGTAATATGTTCATATCAATTCTAATTAAAATGTATACATACCAAAAAATCACAGTATGGACAAGTAACTTAATGTGTCTTCAATAGGCAGGTAAAAACACTTAAAAAGTGATATCGAACTCGATTACACCACATGAAACATCTGTAAAATTATGACATAAGTTATACTTGTACAGTAACATGCGAAAGGAGGAAAATACAATCGAAGAGGAGGAGTTGAGGAATCCATTAAATTAAGAGAAATATAATTTGACATTAAAGGGTTTAGATCAACCTATTTAATATATGGTGCTATTACATTTAATGATTCTATAGAAAAATAATATATCCTTATAGGGGCTAATCATATTTATCATTTATAAGCTAGATGGTTATAGCGGACATCATACTATTCATATATGATATTACCGTATGGTTCCAAGATTATATTGGTATGATACAGCGATACATACCTCTTTAGCCGAATATTCAATACGACTCATTCTATGTTTGTTTAATGATCCCCACTTGATAAGGTGATTTCTAATAACAACAGTGGTGGAACCTATAATGACAGACCAAATTCCTATTGCTGTAAGGGTACAGTACATATCGATACTGGCCCATGATGTTTATTCATACATACCAATAGTAATAAGGACAGCTCTTAGAGCAGCTTCCCACTAAATCGTATTGAGTAGTGGACAGAAAATCGTAATCGTGCCTATGTTGGAACAAATTATATGAATGTAAGACCCAATATGTAAATCAAATCAGCTTTAATTGAATCAGAATTATAATAAAGAGGAATTGGTATCAAAATTCATTATTATTAAGGTCTATATTAGTCATGCACTATTATTGCACATTCCCCAAAAAACAGACGTTTTTACCACAATTTACTCATACCTATATTGTGTGGCTTAATGAGACTGGGAGATAAACTCCTTGTCCCTAAACGTACTAAAGTAATGTGTCAGTGTAAATAAACTGTCACTTCTAAAAATATTAATCCCAGACCGATGTCGGTTGTATTAGAGTTTAAAAGGCTATCAATTTAGTTGGAACCACTTTATAACTATATATCACCATTGGTCATCGATATCAAATATTTTCAAAGCTGGGATTTAACCCCACTCATTATTACCAGCAATATTAACACTTGGATTATCAACAACATTTGTGATTACACACCAAAAAACAAACTATAAAGGACCATGAAATTAGTATGCTTACCTCTACACTGTTAGCAATGCTTCTGGCTGCTGCATACAATTGGAACTAAATCCACTGGGTTTTTAAACCCACTATGTGTGACATCATTTCCTGTCATAGAATTAACTAAAAATCGGATTTATGCCGTTATTTTATACTATTTTTTATATACATGATGGGCTGTGATATTAAATTTATTTGAGAAAGATTATATATTTAAAGCTGTAGGGTTAATTATTACAGAACCCTGAAAGTTTACAGAAAAAAAGATAATTGCGTTCCATTGCCCTACATGGCGTGCGTTCCACCGTCATAATCCGGCTTCCTGCATTCAAAAATGAATAGTGACTATTCATTTCCTACATGGCGTGCGTTCCACTGTGTTAGTGGGGCTTCCTGCACCGCCACATACCGCTGGGACAACAACGCCTACATGGCGCGGCTCCCTGACGCAGATGTCTCTTGGCAACCGAATGTTGCCATGACGCGCTTCCTACATGGCGTGCGTTCCACTGTATTAGTGGGGCTTCCTGCACCGCCACGTACCGCTGGGACAACAACGCCTACATGGCGCGGCTCCCTGAAGCAGATGTCCCTTGGCAACCGAGTGTTGCCATGACGCGCTTCCGCCTTTCTGGCGCGTCATGCGTGTCAAGGTACAACGACTTCCTGTATGTGCGTTCCAGGCATGAACTTACTAGGCATCGCGGGCACGGATGGTTTTAATATACAATCACCAGGGATATTATATTATTATTGATACATCTAACAATTGGAGCCAGAAATATTGGAGGTTTCCTATATATGTAAAATAAATCCACATTCTTAGGCTAGATTTGGAGACCGTAACAATATAAAAGTGATAACTTAATATGTATTAGAATATATTGTTTTAAACACTCATTATCCTAAACATATATATATGTGAATTAACCTATTTAAATATTTATACTACTAAACTCAAACTACTATTTATTATTAAATAAGATGCAATCCGTTAAGTGCAATACATCTTTAATAGTGCTCTTAAATATTGGATATATTTTAATGTGCTAGAGACAGTCAATATACCGCTATATTTAGCCGCCTCACATTGTTAATAAAAATCCAAAAGTGTTGTGATTCATATCCATCCTAAATATAAATTAATAACTAGTGAGAGTGACTCATTACTTCTAAAATTACACATTGTACGATTAATATACCGCTATGTCAAGCTCCTTACCATTATAGAGATCCAATTGTGAGTGATTCACTTCAATAATACTAAATTTAATCGTTGGTGATGGTGATTCATTATTCATATATTGTACAATATGATAACCTAATACTTTTGGTGTTGTGGTGCGCTAATCTCATTAAGCAGAACACTAACAATCTTGGGACATTTATTTGGACCCAATGATTAAATAGGGAGTACCTAGCATAAAATTTCATGATTCTTTATTTACAACTCCATACCATTTACAAATGTAAGTCAATAATACAAATTGGGAGAGAAACCAGATAAAAGGACCTGGCCTATATTGACAGGGTCCTTATTTGATAATATAATGCATTTAACAAATATAGACGGACCTATAGGCGTATATTAACACCATCAATTTTAACCATATTCCACTAAATTCTTTACTAATACCCAAAAAATGAAAAACAAGATGGGGAAAGAGGGGTAGATGGAAGGAAGCCTCAAATGATGAGTAATGGCTCCTGCTGGTATAATATTATATCAAAAACTATAGAAAAGAGACAATGTCTATGCCCTCATTATGGCCAGTGGGGGACTGGGTGTTTAAGGTGTAAATCCAAAACGTTTCACGTTTGGCAAGTGTGAGTTCTCGACTACTGCCTCTCGTGTCCACTGGTATAAACTCCAACACAGTAAAAGAGAAATTCTCCCTGTTGACTACAGAATTATGTTTTTCTCCGTAGTGTCTTGCCAGGCTGTGGGTGGTCATTTTGTTTTTTATATTCCTCATATGCTCTTGTATCCTGATCTTAGTCGCTCTTTTGGTCCTTCCTATATACGACATCTTACAACTGCAAGTGATCCTGTATACTACAAATTCCGTGTTACAGTTGACCAGGTGGTGTAATTTATACATTCGTCCCGTATCTAACTTGTGTACAAAGGGTTTACGTTCCATATGCTTGCAGCATATGCACCTTGAGCATGGAAAACAACCCTTTGTAGGGATAAGCGAATCTACTCGAGGGTTTGGGATATCTGGCCCAACAATTCTACTTGGGGCCATTTTGCTTTTCAAGTTTGGGGCTCTTTGAAATACTATTTCTGGTTTTCTTGGTAGAGTAGGGCCTAAAACCGGATCCTTTAATAGGATGCCCCAATGACGATCCATAATTTTTCTGATGGTTTGATTCTCACGATTATATTGCGTGACAAATGGCCGAACTGGTGGTTTCTTGTTTTCCTGCTCCCTGATCCGAGGTTGTAGCATCTGTCCTCTGTCTCTGGCCGATGCTCTATTCATGGCTTCACTGATCAAATCATGGGTATATCCTCTTTCCAAAAATCTTTTTTGTAACAAAGTGGCTTGTTCCCAGTAATCGTTAATATTGCTGCAGTTACGTCTCAGACGCACAAATTGTGCAAATGGCACCCCTCTCTTCCATGCAGGGTGGTGGCAGCTGGACTGTGGTATATAACTATTAGCGTCCACCTCTTTAAAATGGGTTTTGGTTTTAACTACTTCTCCAGATTGACCCATTAGAACTAAATCCAAATAATCAATAATCTTGGGGTCCATTTTGTAGGTGAACTTCAAGTTGAAATCATTCAAGTGTATAAAAGAGATGAAATCAGCAATGCTGTCTGCATCACCTCTCCAAATGAATAATAGGTCGTCAATATACCTCTGATAAAATAGTACATTGTTGGAGAACCTTGAATTGTATATAAATTGATCTTCCCAGATTCCCATAAAAATGTTTGCATACGATGGGGCAAACTTAGTCCCCATCGCAGTCCCTTGTTGTTGTAAATAAAACTTCTTATTAAATTCGAAATAATTATGATTCAATATAAAAATTATACTATCCATAAGAAATTCTATCTCCTTAATGGATTTTTCAGGATCCGCTGAGAGTATTTTCTTAATCGCTTCAAGACCTTTAGCATGAGGAATACATGAATATAAGGCCTGAACGTCAACCGTTAGCCAGCAGAATTCCTCTGACCAGACGAAACTTTCCAATTTACGTAATACACTCGTTGAATCCTTCAGATATGAGGTGAGTTTTACTACGTATGGTTGTAGCTTCAAATCTAAAAAGTGTGATAGGTTGGACGTCAGGGAATTGATCCCTGCCACTATAGGGCGTCCGGGTGGTGAAGTTCGACTTTTATGTACCTTTGGGATGTGGTAAAATGTTGGAATTATAGGAAATTTTACATATAAGTAATCAAACTCATCTCTACAGATCAAATTCTCATTTAAAGCTTTAAGAAGTAGGGCTTTAAGTTCTTCCTGATATTCAACAATCGGATTGGATGGTAATTCTACATACGTTAAACCATCATCAAGAATCCTCGAGGCTTCATCCATATATGTCGCTTTGGTCTGTATGACCACTGCCCCTCCCTTATCGGCATTTTTAATGACGATATTTTGGTCTTTAGCTAGTGACTTCAGTGCTCCTTTCTCTTGTGTACTGAGGTTAGTTTGATACTTATTCTTCTGTATTTTCATTTGTTTAAAATCATCTTTTACTGATTCATAGAATATATCGAGGTTGCTTCCTCTAGATTCAACTGGGTAAAATTTCGAAGGTAATTTTACCAATGGTTCTCTCTCCTGGTTTGATCTTATATTAGGTGGGTTCTTAAGAAAGTGCCTTTGGATCGTGAGTTTTCTTATATACTTATTTAGGTCTATGAATAAACTGAATTTATTCACATGAGAGTCTGGAGCAAACTTCAGACCTTTCATCAATAATGAGTTTTCCGCTGTTGAAAGCTGTCTCTCTGCATTATTGATGATCCCTGTCTCGGTTTCTCTTGATTGAATAATGCCCTTCTTTTTTGGGGGCTTTTTTCTACCACCTCTAGATCCTCGCCTGTTCCATTGTACCCCCTTTTTATCCCTTGAGGTGAATTTATTCGATCGAATAATTCTTCCTCCTGTTGGATGAAGGGAAGTTTGTATCTCTGTCTCCCATCTAAAAAACGTTTAGACGGTTGTTCCCTTGATGTCAATGACCAATCACTGTCTATCCGATTCCTGGAGGGCCAATAATTATTATGGTCGGTGTAATGTCTACGATAATCTCTCTTGTAGCCATAATTCGATGGCATCCTATTCCTAAACCTTCTAGAGTCTTCCATTCTACTCGGGTAAGGTGACTGGTATTGTCTTCTTGGTCTGTAGTTTTGTTGTCTATCCACATAATTCTCATGATAATTCTGAACATTCCGTCGTCCTCTATCTTGTTGTCCAAACCTAGTTTTAAAGGATGGATTTCTCCCATTATTGATCCTATCATCTTGAATGGGTAAATTATGTATCTGACCTGAAACATAATCGTTTTTATCCCGCGCAAACTTTTTCTGTTTGCGTGAGATAATTTCATTCTCTACAGTATCCAATTTATATTGTAAATCAGAAACATCCCGCTTGAATTCCTCACTATCTTCGAATTTAACCGCCTGAGATTCAATATTTTTAATTTCCTCATCCAGATGGTTAAGTTCCCGTTTCCTTTCGGAAATAATTAAGGCAATCAATTTAGCTGAACATCCATCTAATATCGCATTCCAATTAGTAATAAACTCCTCATTTCCTCCCCCTACAGTGGGATTTTTATGTAGTCTGAGTCCTCTCGGGACTCTTCCCACTTCCAAATATTTCTCCAATGTTATGATGTCATACCAATTTTTTAATTCTTTGATAGCCAATTTCTCTACTAGATTCAAATAACCATAATAATCATTCTCATCTGTTTGGAAAACTTGTTCCTCCTCCTCGAAAATATTCCTAACCTTCAATGATCTCTTGGATCTATCTTTAAAGATCGGCATCCCTGTGCCCACGCTGCGGTCTAGGTCTTACTAACAGAAATATAGAGTTGTGAAAAATATATATAAGACCTGTCTCGCGCTGACACTATGTGGAGCTACACCTTAGGGAAAATACCCCCTGTTAGATGGGGTATAATAGTTATGAACAGAAAAAAGAGTGTTTCCCCAGGGAGCTAGTGATTCTACTAGGTATGTCAACAAATTTATCACTTATAATAAAATAGTCATAAGAAATAGACTTATTTATTTTTAAATAAAACACAGTAAGAAATGAGCTGTATCACATTAAATCCAAAAAGACAATCAGTGTTCCATACATATAATGATGTTGGTAACAATTCAATTCAATCATATGTCAGTATACAATTGATCTTCCTTGAAGAAATGACAAAATCGCTGTCTTAACCCAACGCGTTTCGTCCTACAGACTTCATCAGGGGTATTTTATTTACAATCTAAACAGAAGATATATACAAACATTACATCAATAGATCTTCTCAATGATCAGTAATATGTTCATATCAATTCTAATTAAAATGTATACATACCAAAAAATCACAGTATGGACAAGTAACTTAATGTGTCTTCAATAGGCAGGTAAAAACACTTAAAAAGTGATATCGAACTCGATTACACCACATGAAACATCTGTAAAATTATGACATAAGTTATACTTGTACAGTAACATGC